>NW_028136053.1:0-192810 GCF_964662115.1 Mustela nivalis | reverse complement strand
GGTCAGCTATTCACAGTAATGAATCATCTTGCAGCTTGCCATCTATTCTGAATGACAATAGTGGAATAAAGGAAGCCAAACCCGCTCAGTGGCTCAACAGTGTTTGTACAAAGGAACAAGGTAACTATTGCTATAAATTCTGTCCACAGAAAACATGCATTCAGAGTCAACCCAACACCCTCTTTCTCAGGGTATTGCCTATAAAATTAAGCTGATTAGAGAATACTTCTGATTTTAATATGCATGATATGTTCTTTGTTTTATACCACCTCTTAGGAAATATATTTGTTTTCATTTAGTCTAACAGAAATGGAAGACCTGACCATAGGTCTGCAGTTCTGCTGAATATCCAATAAGGGTTTTTTTTTTTAGATTTTATTTACTTATTTGAAAGAGAGATGGAGCACAAAGGGGATAGGGAGAAGCAGACTCCCCACTGAGCAGTAAGCCCAGTGTGGGTCTGGATCCCAGAACACAGGGCTCCATCCCAGGGCCCTGAGACCATAACCTGACCTGAAGTTAGAGGCTTAAGTGACTGAGCCACCCAGGCACCCCTCCAATAAGTGTTTTAAGTAATGAAATATTAGCAAAATGAATCTCTTGGCAGTAGATCATTTTGATCATGTCACAAAGATGAAGGTGATTCCATTAAAATGATTCCATAAAATACTCTGAAGTTTTTTATATCACTTAATAAAATCTATTCATAATTTGTAAACATTCTTTTTAATTATAATGGAACCTTATAAAAGTTTTAACAGATGACTAAGAATCAATGAGTTTATGCTCCCCAAATTTAAGAGGCAATTTTTAGTATCTGGGAATTGTGATTGTTTCAGTAGTACTGTTAAGGCATGCCAGGAAACTGCTGTAATGTCATTTCTGAGAGCCATAAGTTGCTCAGGATATGCTTAGAAGTCGATATACATGCACAGGATTTGGAACTCACTTGTTTTAAGACCTATTTGAATTTGAAAGATGTTGCACTATAGTATTTTGCTTCAAGGCAACATAGAGATACCTTAGATTTAGAACAGGTTTCCTTTTGGGCACCTGGGTGGCTCAGTCAGTTAAGCCTCTGCTTTGGGCTCAAATCATGATCCCAGCGTTCTGGGATTGGGCCCATTTCTCTCTCGCCCTCTGCTCCTCCCCTGCTGCTCACGCTCTCTCCAGCTCTCTCCAATAAATAAATAATCTTTAAAAAGAATAGACTTCCTTTTAGATATGGTACAATTTCGGACAAAAAAAATTAACTAACCCACAGAAAGGGACATGGGCAGTCAATGAAAATAAAAGGAACGGCAGTTAAAAAAAAAAAAAAAAGGCAAACAAAGGTCCACTCCATAAATATAACCTTGAGATACTCTTTTATCATCGCATGTTTTGTTTTTAGAAGTTTCCAGTGGCTGTGGAGATGAGAGCAAGGAAGAAAGCATGGCAGCGAAGATCCCAATCACAGGTAAAGTTACAGTGACCTGAGAGTTTCAAAAGGAATTCAGCCTTATCATGTAATCGGAACCTTCTAAGTTAGTGGTTTGTGAACTCCACTAAGAGCAAGGATATTCAGCCACTGCATACTGGAGCAGGCGATTAATCGTCAGAGCAGAACATGTGAGCTTACGTTAACATAAACTAAGATGGAAAATACTTCATAATCATGTCATATATTTACACGTGTGAGCACCCCCACCCCGCAGCCTTTCAGCACCTGCGTCTGGGTGACAAGGTCAGTCTCCATGGGGAACACCCAGTCATTATATGGCAAACTACAGATGTTTCTGTTGTGACTCTTTTCTTGCCTGTGATAATTGAATGTGTATCATTAAAATAAGAGCAAGGGTTGGGGGAGTGCCAGACAGGAAGCTTGCCCTGTACCTCTGATAACTTAAAACTAACCAAAGTAGGAGGTGATTAGCTCGTCTGATAATTTAACAATTTTAGCAGTAAAGTTTCATCAAGACCTATTAATATTTCTGCACATGTATTAGGCTTGTTTAGATGCAATCTGAATATCATTACTTTTTTTTAGTTTTAGAACATCAACAGCAGCAATTAGTATTCTGAACAGCGTTCTATTTGTCGTACATCTAAATTTACTAGTACCTTATTTTGTAAAGTGGTATACTACTTCATTAGAAATTCAAAGGTCTGACTTTAAATATTTATACAAGTAAATACACCATTGCACCGAGGTACTGAGGCATGCATCTGCATATCTGGTAGTTTCGTTGTTTATAAGCAGAAAAGAATGGCTTTCTTTTATGGCAGTGCAATTCATGGCCTGATGATTAATTTTTTAAACCCATGTTTCTGTGATGAACTCTGGTTTTGAAAAAGGAGTTTATAGTAGAGCAATTATTGTATATATTCTGCATCAGATAGTATTTCACTCCAAAATACACAGGTTTTCTTTTCAACATTTTCCCAGTAATATAGTTTATTGTGTTTTTATTCTTCATTTTGAGAAAACTCTGTGAGGGTCTCTTCTTTATTTTCTTTTTATGAATAGAAGTGTAGATGATCCCAAGCTGCAAATAACCAAGAAGTTATTTGGATGCTTTTCCTTTGCAGTTTACCTTTGAATGCAGAAGTATCTAATGACCTCTGAATTTGTTTCAGTGAAAATGACAAAGGCTAATTGGGTGGAAGCCAGTAGATGACCCAGTTGCCCATTCTTACTTCTCCAGTATTCTTTCCAGTCATCCCTTGCGAGATGGGAGAGATGACTCCCCCCTAAATTAATCCAGATGGCATTTTCCACAGACTTTTAGAGTAGAAGAGAGTTAGGTACTGGACTTTCTCATTTTTCTCCTTGTGCAGAAAGAGGTGTAATGATCCTAACAAGGATTATTTGCCATTAGGATCTTCAAAGAAATTGCAATTCCAACAACCTGCCATTGACCGATCAGTAGTTGGCAGTTTAAAAAAAAAGTACTTTGTGCTTCTTGTATGCCAAAGTAGTAGACACATAAACTAACTTGGGAAATACATAAGAAGAAAAAAAAACTTTCAAAGCCAGTGACTTTGTTTGAGCCTTGCCAGTTCTGTCCTGGCTACCAACTCTCTTCTGTGCTCCCCACCCACCAGATCTCCCATGAAGTTAATGTTTGAGGACCTCAGACACCTTGGCCCTGCTTAATACTGTTGTTGCACATGTCACTGAAGTTACAATCTTAAGTTCTTTTTTCGCCCCACTTTTTTGCGAGATATAATTGTCATATAACATTGTATTAGTTCAATCTCCCAAGTTTTTGATCATCTTTTTTTTTTTGAGATTTTATTTATTTATCTGACACAGAGAGAGAGAGAGAGAGAGAGCGCGCACAAGCAGAGGGAGAAACAGGCTCCCCGCTGAGCAAGGAGCCCAATGTGGGGCTTGATCACAGGATCCTGGGATCATGACCTGAGCGGAAGGCAGCCGCTTAACCAACTAAGCCACCCAGGTGCCCCAACCATCATCTTTTTACTAAATCTTTGTGTCTTTTGGCATAATTACTTGGGGATTTGGCCCTCGGTAGAGTTAGGGCAGGTGTATCATCTGATTTAAGATAGAGTCCGCCTCTCCATTCATAATAATTTTTTGAGGTTTTTCTGTTGTATGAGCTGCATTCCTTCTAGAATATTCCAAAGAAGGAATATTCCAGAGGCTATCCTCTGGGAGTTGAGGAGATATGGTGGCTGTCCCTGGGCTTTGGCATCAGCCATCTATGTCAGCTCTTTACTCCCTGTTCTGTTTCCTCATCCCTCTGAGCATTTCTTTTTTTTTTTTTTTTAAGATTTTATTTATTTATTTGACAGAGAGAGATCACAAGTAGGCAGAGAGGCAGGCAGAGAGAGAGAGGAGGAAACAGGCTCCCTGCTGAGCAGAGAGCCCGATGCGGGACTCTGATCCCAGGACCCTGAGATCATGACCTGAGCTGAAGGCAGTGGCTTAACCCACTGAGCCACCCAGGCACCCCCTCTGAGCATTTCTATTAGGAAAGCAGACATATTACCTGGCAAGGTTATCTTAAAGTTGAAATGAGATCATGTGTGTGAAAGTGCCAAGCATGTACTACACACTCAATATATGAATGCTACTTCCAGAACTGCAGTAGGCACTTGGGACCAAGACCTACCCAAGCCCTGTGCTACCATAATTCCTCATAGACAGCACTTCCCAGTAGTACCACTAAATTAATTTCTTCAAGAAATTTCCACTTGAAAACTCAATGGATGGTTTGAATGTATAAGGATTTTTATCTTATCAAAAAGGAATCTTGAGGAGAGTTTCATGATATTTTAGGAACTTCTAATTATTCCCATGAAAAAACCATTTAAGAGGATGATGAAGTGATTTCTGGAGGTCTTCTTGGTGAAGGCCGCACGTTTCTGCTTGTGAGTACTCATGTACCACATGCCTGACATATCCACAGTTGAGGAAATTGCAGGGCACCTGATCACCAGGCAAGTGTTCCCGTGGTGTGCTCTAACACATGTTGCTGGGCTGATGCAACATTCCCCCCCAATCTGTTCTGTGCAATACTCCACTGAGAATATACTTTGAGGAACATGTATTTTGGGACCAAACCCTACATGATCCCTCTTTCCCTCTCTAGCCAGCACAGTGTGCCGAGACACATTAAAGAACTTTTAGAATTTCCAATAAATGAAACATTTAAAAATGCGAGCTTAGAGTTTCATATAACTTATCTCCTATCTGAAAATGGAATCCTTCCTATAAATGGCCAACAAAGTTGATATTCTGTGGGACACATTTTAGGAGATGTAAATATACACACATATATCTGGAATGTTTATTCAAACCTTAAGTCTAGGGGCACCTGGGTGGCTCAGTTAATTAAACATCTGACTCTTGATTTCAGCTCAGGTCATGATCTCAGGGTCGGGAGATAGAGCCCAGCATGGAGCCTGCTTGGAATTCTATATTTCCCTCTCCCCCTACCCCTCTCCTCCTTTCTAAAACAAACAAACAAACAAAAGCCTTAAGTCTAACGAGGGCACCTGTATTCTCAATAGTCTAAATTTATCTTCAACATTTTCCTATGGTTCTCTTTTGTGGGAACATCCCTCACAGATTAGATTACTTTATGATATTATAATATTTAGTGTAACTAAGCCCAGATGACGTCACGACTGAAAGCTATATGTTAAAGCTGCTCCCTGAACTGACAAGTAGTAACTTGTGACAGTCCAAAGTGCTCCTCTTCCATGTGTGTCCTCTGTGTGACATTATTTGCTTTACAGCCATCTCAGGAGAGACGTAGTAAAGAGAGAGGCTGAGGTGAAATGTAGGACAGGCCCCAGGAAGCTGGGCAGGATGGGTGGGAGGCCCTGAAGTTACACCGTTTTCAGAATGATGAGGGTCCTGGGGAAGTTTAAACCAAAAAGAGCACAAAAGCCATCTGTAAATATTTGTGGGGCTGCTACATACCAACATTTATCAAGTGTAACTGCATAGTGTAGCTCAGTTTGTGAGTGTTGCAAGGAAGGAATTCACAGTGGGGTTGTAGAAGAACTTTCTAGCTCTCCATTCCAGCAAAAACAAGGTGTCTTTCAGCTGCTGGCTGTTGCACTGTGGCAGGAACCCACTCTAGAGGGGCGCTATGGAAGGAATTCTTGTTTCTGGGAACCCCAGCATTCCTTCAAATGCTGGGAGTCTGTGATTCGCAGTCCGTAGCAAAGGAATCAAATGTGCCAACATTCTCATTTCTTTTTTTTCCCTTTATTTGCTTATCATTCCCAAACATGGGTTTTCCTGGCAGAGGGGCTCATCTTTAACAAATTTGCTGTCACTCTGAAAGGCATCTGCTTTGTTAATCATCATTTGGGAGACTGTAAGTTTCATAACTTAGGCTCCCACAGTCTGTGCTAGAATTTACAGAGAAATCCTTCAATACACACACACACACACACCACACACACAGCCTTTATGATCTCCCATTGTTAACAGAGTCTACTCCTTTTATTAGTCTGGCTCTTCACACTTAAGAATCCAGGTACAAATCAAATATTAATTTGAATGACTAAGAACATGTGGTTTTCTGTGTAAAATAAATAAATATATCATATGCATGCATGCTATACCTTTACTTGGGCTGCTTCCTGGAAATACCAGGACAGCAAAAGCCCATGACCCTGCCCTCACTAAGCCTCCATCCGGTCCGATCTTCATAACAGTCCTGTGGGGTAAACATCAGTCACTCATTCTATAGACAGTCCAACAGAAACCTAGAAAGGTTAAGATTCCTGCTCAAGGCCTTGTAGTTAGTGTGTTGGGTTTGGAACTCAAGCTTCAAGATTTAAGCCTTGACCTCCTTCATTCCACCACCCTTCCCCTTTCAATTGACAGGAGAGACAACCGCATCAGGATGTCTGGATCAGTGAAATGTCAGTGTGTATTCCCACAAAAGATGAGCTCTGTGAGGATGCTTGGAGAGCTGTGATGAACAAAGCCATACTTTTCCTTTCCCTTGTGTCAGGCCTAGAGAGGTGGGCAGCTCACAAGGATTTCCAAGTACAGATTGTACCAAAGATTTGCCCTTCATAAAGAAGGGCAAGCCTGAGTGCAGTTAGGCCTGAGACCGTGTGCAAGTAGGAGGCTGTTCAGGTCAGTGTTTCTCTGAAACATGTAGGCCAGGATTAAGGCCACACTTAATCTAGCTGATGAGAGAAAGTCTCCCTCTGAACTACTTCTACCTCCAAGTAAAATTTCCCACACTGGTGATTTTTTTTGTATTCACACTAAATTTACCTTTGAGAGGTAAGTAAGTTTTCATTTTTTTGTATTCACACTAAATTTACCTTTGAGAGGTAAGTAAGTTTTCATTTTAGCCAGTTATGCTAAATGTCCTAAAAACCCATCTCCTAACACAGTATCCCACACATAGTGGCCACTCATTTTGTCAAACGAATGAATAAAAATGAGAGTATTAAGGAGTTTCCTTAATGCTTGTTGATTCAGGCCAGAATACTATCTCTTTCAGTCATTCACTCCACCAGTACTTTTCCCACCCCACGTGCCCATCCTGGCAAAACTCATCTCCTTAAGCTCCATGTGAAAAGGCCTCTCAGCTTTTATCTCAAGAGGATTAAGCCTCTAAGAATGTCCATTCAGCCTCTCATTCTTTTGACACCAATTCTCTTGGTCAAGCTGTGTTGAAAGTGGTTGCCTGACTGTGCCATTTCTCACTGATATTCTTTGGAAGCTGAATATTCAAGGTCATACTAAGGTACGTCCATTTAAAAGCTTTGTGGGAGGTCAGCATCGATTTGAAGGTTGCCACTTAGGGTTCTGGGCAGTGCTTCCCCAAACATGATTACTTGAGTTTTTCATCACATCGCAAAAGGGCTGAGAACCTACAACAGCCAGGTTGTCATTGGCTACTAGATTTATCCTGGGAGAAAAGACTGCAGTTACAACTTTTGGCAGCCAGAGAACAGCAGCACAGCCCCTTCACTACCCAGACTTTTCTAAGACCGTGTCTCACTTGTCCTGTCCCAGAAATGCACAAGAATCATGTAAAGACATGTCACCTGCGGTACTTGAGACTGGGAACCCCAACTCATGCAAAACCAGGGGAGCTACCATGTGCTGCTAGACTGTCCCCTGCAGTCCACACAGTCCTGTCTCTCTTGGGGAGGGCGGTCAGGCTGCTGGGGTCTCACGGGTGGGGCCCATTGCCTATTGCTTGCTCCAGCAAAGCAGTCCTCACTCATGGCATTAAGGGTGGCCATGGTGACTTAAAGTGGTCAGTAAAGAATGAAAGGCATCTTTCATTCTTGGTTGGAGACTCCTGTGTTCCAGAAAATCAGTTCCTAAGTGCCTAGAGAAGTTCTGCTCCGTGGCTGTGCAGTAACATCCCATGCAGGCTTTTAAACATGTCCATGCCCCAGCCACACCCTTGACCAGTCCTATCAGAACTCTGGGGATGGGGCCCAGGCATCAGTCTTCTAGATACCTGGTGACTTCCCAGGTATGAGAACCACAAAGCAGGAGGTCTCAAGATGAGAGAACCCCATGGGTCATGTTGTGACACACCCTCATTTTACACGAGACCCAAGTGAAGAGAGAGAAAGAAAAGGGATTGAGCTTTGACTATTTCAGTAAAATTGGGGCTCAGGGAGTGTATTATTTTCCCAGGGCTGCTATAACAAGTACCACAAACCTAAAACAACAGAAATGTATTCTCTCACAGTTCTGGATGCTAGAAGCCTAAAATCAGAATGTCAGCAGGGCTGTGCACCTTCTAAAGGCTCAAGGGCAGAATCCCTCTGTGCCTGTTCCAGCTTCTGGTGGCCCCTCACGTTTGGCAGGACCACTCCAGTCTCTGCTTATGTTCACATTGCCTTCTTTCCTGTGTCTCTGTTCTCTCCTTTTCCTACCAGGACCCCAGTCATTGGATTTAAGGCCCACCATAAATCTCCGGTGATTTCATTTTAAGGTCCATAACTAATGACATCGGCAAAGAACCTGTTTCCAAAGATCACATTCTGAGGTTCTGGGTGGTCATAAACTGGGAGATGGGGGAGACACTTGGCAACCCACTACAGTGGATAAGGAGGGATATCTGCATATTTTACATTTCTAGCACCCAAGTCATCTTATACAGCGATTATTCCTGGCCCTACTATAAATGATGATAATGATAGTATTACTGTCTTTATTTCTGATTCTTCCCCTATAAATCATTGCATGCAAAGCTGCTAAAAATCCTGTTTTGTATGCCTATAAAATACAGCTTCCTGATCAGATTACTTCATCTTCAGACTCCATGACTTTCAGAGTTGAACACTCACCTCCCAGGACTGAATAGTGTTAAGTGGCAGGCACTAGGGCTATAAATTTACATATGAAGTAACACACCCAGAAGTGTTTCAGTTTGGTTTTGAAATATTCTTAAAGGGGGTTTACAATCCTGCCATTTATTTTCAGGTGTAATTGTTGAATTGCTCCATGGAAGTTAAAAATGTGGTGTATATACTTGTTTTCTCAAGCAGCTTCAGACGACTCTTCTGGATTAGGTATTTCGTCTCTTCTGTATGCATCGACCCTCTCCTGGGTGATAGATTTAAGGGCCCAGGATGACTGGTTGAGTGGGGTTTATTGCAGAAAATCTGGACATGAAAAGCGATTCTCGTTTTGGATCCAACCTGTGTGTTTCACCTAACATCCACTCACAGCCTTTAATTTTAAAAATCCTAAATATAGATGAATTTTCTGTATTCTTTGACCATGGAAACACCCATATCCTAATATTCTCTCACTTTCATTTGAGCAGATTATTAAAAAATGATTTCTGGATTTTAAGCGATAGTCTTTATCTTTAGAATTAATTTTAGAACTACATACCATAATTTTTATTTTCTTTTGCAAAAATGGGTTTGCCACAATCAGCCACACATCTAGCACAGTGTGGGGGGAAAATTGCTTGGGTGTAGACATATGTGAAGGGTAGCAGCACAGGGAAATTCAGCGGGCAGAAAATACTTTTCAAATTTCATTTTTAAATTACTGCACACTTCATATAGGAATCATAATTATCCTCCTGTACTCGAGGATACCCAGCGCTTTGTCGGTTCAAGGTCGTTTTTTCCTAGCTGGAGTGATAGTATTGTTTGCATCCCCCTTTGTTATTCCTTTTCCGGGCCCAGCTCTTCCCTTTTTTCATGGGGGATTTCTGCGAAAGCTCTGCCTTGGAGACACCCCTTCGAGGCTGGTGAACCCCACGTTTATAAAACGCTCTTGTAAAGGGTTGTTAAATGCACTTGTTCATCAGATATTTTCTTTTTCCCTTTATTTGTAGATTTAGAAGTATTTTAGCAGGTGTACATTTGCATATAAAAGAGAAGGAAAGATAAGAAGTTGAGGCTTTTTCTCTCTCCCCTTCTCACCAACATCATCTCTCCTCCGTCCCTTTATTCAGCATGTTTCCTCTTTCTTTCCCTGGCTGTTCCATTTTCTAGACACAAAGTGTATATCAAAAAGAAAAACACAATCTCAGTGATCCCTCACCCACTTTGTAGGAAGACAGATGACTGGGTTCAGCCAGCTTATGTAACAAAGTAGGGAAAGATGTATTTATTGTTGTGTCATTGGTAGGGACTTAGTAGCCAGGGATAGATTTTTAACCCCCTTGTCTTACTTTATGTTTTAAACTCCACTGTTTTCTACTTTTTAAATGAAATCTTGACGTAGATTTAAGTATGTAATGGACATTTAACTGAGAGATCCAGAACGGAATGCTTGAGCACGCATGTGTATTTGTGTGTACACCAGAACATTCTCATCAAAAAGAGTTGTATTCTTTAGAAATATTTGTTTTACCGAATTATTTGCACTACTCAATAATTTTCTGAGGGTCTGACAATACTAATAGGAGGAAGCATTTCTCTGGAGTTCTAAGACACAGGCTGGAAAGTGAAACCTTAAGGGGCCACCTAGGCCTCCAGTTTGCAGACTGCAATTAATATGCAGTTGAGAAAACTCAAGTCTTTTTTTTTTTTTTTTTTTTTTTAATTTTACCCATCTATCTGAAAGAGAAAGAGCACATGAACAGGGGAAAGGGGCAAAAGGAGAGGGAGAAGCAGACTCCCTGCTGAGCAGAGAGCCTGATGCAGGGCTCCATCTAAGGACCTTGAGACCACGACCTGAGCAGAAAGCAGACATTCAACCGTCTGAGCCATTCAGGCACCCCTGAAGTCTTTTCCCTAGGAACCATATTAGCTTTGCCCCTACCTTGCTTAAACATACTAACTTGAACCTTTAGATTTGTTCAATCATTAAATAACTATGAATTTTCAGGGCAACACAGTGCAACTTTTAACAGCCTGATTCTTTACTGATCCTTCCTTCCTTCCTTTTAGAAAAGCCTGGGCCTGAGTTGCCATAAACCTCATGCCTGTGGCTTTGCCTTTTTGCTTTATAAAGCTGACATCCTAGTCTTCTAAGCCATTCCAGGAGTATATCTGAATTATTGGAGACCCCTAGCAAAAACTGCACCCTTTCCTCCAAAGACTGTGCAGCCTGGTCCCTTTGATACAGATGGCTATTTAAAAATCACACAGCTCTTGCAGCGCCACCCCCCACCCCCATAATCAACTTTCAACTGAGGAAGCTTTTCCTGACCTCGAACTTATATCCCTTGACTGGACTTTTTCTCTAAGGGTTCTTGTGAACACAGAAAAACTTGCTCACTACCTTCAAGTTCTAAGGTTACAGGTATGTTCTGTTTGGCCTGTGCAGGGTTTTATTTTTTTTAAAAAGATAGAATTCTGGCAAGAAGTCTGTCCCTCTTTCACACCTGGCAGCAATTGACTGTCTCCAGATAACAGCTGTCCTCTCTGGATGTGACATGAGCTCTCCAGCCTGCTGTAGGGCTCCCCTTCCCACCACTCCCACCATGCCAGAGTCCCTTATGTGTGGTACCTGTTTGGCTCTAGAAAGCATCTACATTTACAGTCCTGCCTTGTCCTGTCTGTTTGCAGTATCTGTGTACTTGAACCCTTCTTCCCCTATTTCAACCCAGGCTATGCAGCCTTTAGCCTCTCCTGATTATTTTTTTTTCACCAAACCATTTTTGGGTGAGCTCCCAGTCCTTCATATGTTGTTTATTGCAGCTCTACTGGCTAAAATAAGGGTGTAGACATTCCATGGGAGAGTGACACCCAGCTCTGAGCACCTGATCCCCAACACAGACCTCCTGATGCCCAAAAGCACAGTCTGTTCCAACTCCTCTAGCTGTTTTGGTGTCTCTGGTCCTTTCTCCATTAGTGTTTATTCCTCCAAGGGAATGCATTTAATCGTTTTACTTTTTAAGCTTCACTTTGCCATTAAACCATTGAAGGAATCATGCATGGGGATGGGGCAGGTGATGTGCCCAGCAGTCCTCAGCTTGATTTTGCCAAAACCCTCTATCATTCAGGTCAGGGCAGCTGCAGATAAAATGTATCCGGGTGGGCTTCAGGGACTTACTAGAGAAGGCCCATAGAAGGTTTAAGGATCAAATACCAGTGAGGATCCATGGTTGGGAAGGAGGTTGGGCTCTGGTTGAATGGAACAGGAGACATGAGCTCTCTCTCAAAGCAGACTTGGAGCGGCCTTGAAGGGAAAGGCTACAGCCCAGTTACAGAGCCCACGTCCCTTAAGAAGGAAGGAAGGGTAAATCTTAAAAGTCCTCATCACAAGAAAAAAAATATGTAACTATTAAGGTGATGGATGATAATTACACTTACTGTGGTGATCATTTCACAGTGCATGCAAATGCTGAAATCATTATGTGGTATACTTGAAACTAATATGATGTTGTATTTCAGTTATACCTCAATTTTAAAAAAGAAGGAAAGAAAACCAGGACAGAAACTAGGTAGAACATGGAAATGGCTGATCTTTCCAGAATAGTTAAATGCTAAGAGTGAACTCACTTCACATTTCTCCCTTGCTAGACTTAGACCAGTAACAATATCAGTACTGTTTAATATTTGGATGGAACATTTAATCCCCCCAAATCTGAAATTACTTTCAACTACTAGCTTGCCATTTTTCACAAAAAACCTCTCCTGAAAATAAAAGGCATATGTCTTCCTGGTCTCTGAGAAGCAGGAGGAGAGCCAGCTCACTGGAGTGAAATGATTTACCTTAAGATAATAAAGGAGAGGAACCCCAATCCCTGCCTCCAGCTCGCAGGAGCCTTTGTGTTTTCTTGTTGTTAAATGTCTGTCTTTGCTTATCTCTTCCTTGACCAATTAAGTGTAAATGAATGCAGAAATAGCATAGGGTCATTATGCTCTGGACTTAGATCCTAAATGCTAGAAAGTTTTTATAAAATAAAAACAAAACAGTACATTTTCCCCTCCTTTACAGTGATGTTTTACCTACTTAGAATCCAGAGGCTTTGTCTTTGATTTTATTAATATCTCACCTCTCTCCAAATAACCTTACAACTCTGAAATAATATGGACATTAGGATTAATTGGAGAGTATTATGATGCCATCCTATTGAAGCTATCCTAGGACAATGAGACTAATCAACAGCAAGAAACACTTTCTGTCCCAGGCCAGCACGCGCGCACGCACACACACACACATTCTGCAGGCACTGTATCTGGTGTTTTATGTATTAAATTTTGCACAAATCTGGTTCCAGTGCACCAAACTGATTTCACAATCCAGCAGTGTTTAAAAATGTTGCCTTAGAAGTTATTATTTTCAGAGTTAAGAGTCTTTGATCTGTACATATTTTAATTATATATCATTTAGCATTCCAAAATATGATGCTCATTTTCAATACTTATTTTTATCTTGATTGATTCTCAGTAGGGCAAGAGAAGTTATATTCTTACTCTTCAGTGTGACAGTAGCTTTAATCCAGTAATAAGGGGCTCATGGTTAAGTTCTTAAATGGAGCCAGCAAACGCAGGAATGCAAGCCCCTGGTGCTGACAGCAGGAATCCTTTTATTTTTGTGGCCGTATTGAAGATACAGCCATGGATCCTTTTTTGTTATGTCTGTGCGATAGGTTTCATTCAGGTATCCTGGAGACCTGATACCTGGTCTGACCTGAGGTGACAGGAAAGGTTATGTCACTCCCGTTCTTTACGTAGCTTTTATTTGTCGTTGTTCCCAACAGTCTTCCCACGGTAGGTAACTTGCAGCAGGCATGATTAGAAGCCCTTCAGGGCCTCCTGTCCTGTGGACCTGGGCCAGGTCCCGGCTGCTGCTGATCCCTCTGGGGCATCTGACTTTGCTCCATCCCTACAGTAAGTCTTGGTTCGATTTTCTCAGCTGCTGGCCTCTTCACACACCCTGTGGCCGCTGGTCTTCCTGGCCCTCCTGCCCTCACCCAGCCTTTCCCCGGCCCTTGTTGCCCTCTAGAGCCAGGAGTGCCTGCAGAGGGCCTGGGAGACCGAGGCAGTCAGGGCTGGACTCTTGAATTTGTTCCTCTAGTGACTTCTGCAAGGCCCAGGGAAGAGAGAAACCATTTTACTAGGATGTGGAGCCTTAACTACAGCTTCATTCCAAATAATGACTGGAATTTGGCCACTTCAGATAAACTCCTACAACAGGTCTTCGAATCTTGAAACCTGTGTTCAACTAAGTTGTTTTTTGTTTGTTTTCAGAATTTCTAAAATGTGACAGTTCAAAAAATAATTTGCATGTATTTGAACAGTGTTAACATCATAGGAAGAATTTAAGAAACTTCTCTCTGGGTAGTAGCATATTCTGTATTGGCGTGCCTGGGTAGTTCAGTTGGTTAAGTGTCTGCCTTTGGATCATGTCATGATCCCACAGTCCCAGGATTGAGCCCCGTAGCAGGCTTCCTGGTCAGTGAGGAGTCTGCTTCTCCCTCCGCCCCTCACCCCTCACCCCGCACTCTCACGCTTTCGCTCACTCTTTCTCAAATAAATAAATAAATTAGAAAGAATATTTTGTATTTATGTCTTTTTTTCCCCATAACTAAAACAATTAATAATAATATATCAGTATCATCAACTATCCAATCAGTGTTCTAATGTTTTTTATAGGTTTTTTTTCTTCAGTCAGTAGCCAGACTTTACCAACACTCTACATTTGGTCTGGATGACCAGCTAAGTCACTGTTCCAGAAGGGGATTCAATTCATAGTCATACTGGGACAATAGGCATAAACCTGAATTGGTCATGGACAAATTGGGATGTCTGGTCACTCTACTTTTTTCTTTAATTGTGATAAAAAAAAAAACATAACATTAAATTTACCATCTTAACCAAGTTAAGTGTACAATTCAGTAGTATACAACACAGTCACATCGTTGTGCGACAGCTGCCTGAAACTTTGTCATCTTGTAGAACTGAACTACTATACCCACCAAACACTGATTTCCCCTTCCCCTTCTCCCCTGCCCTAGTGACCACCTTTCCACTTTCTGTTTCTATCATTTTGACTACTTTCAATAGTCAGTGTCCAGAATGTCATATGTCCAGAATCATACAGTATTTGTTCTTTTCAGACTGCTTATTTTACTTAGCATTGTGCCCTCAAAGTTCATCTGTGTTGTAGCATGTGTTGGGATTTCCTTCTTTTTAAAGGCTCTTAATATTCAGTTGTATGTCTATGCTGCATTTTGCTTATCATCTCTTGATGGACATTTGGGTGCCTTCTGTTTCTTGGCTGCAGGCAACACGGGTGTGCCAATATCTCTTCAAGACCCTGCTTTCAGTTCTTTTGAATATATACTCAGAAGTAGGATTGCTGGATCATGTTGCAGTTCTATTTGTAACTTGTTGGGGAACCTCGATAGTATTTTCCAGAATGGTGGCACCTGGGGGTATAGCTCAGTGGTAGAGCATTTGACTGCAGAATGGTGGCACCATCTCGAAAACACTCCCACCAGTAGTGCACAGGGCTCCAACTTTTCTGCATCCTTGATAATGCTTGTTATTTTCCGTTCTTTTGATAGTAGCCATCCTCATGGGTCAGATGTGATTATCTCATTGTGTTTTTCATTTCCATTTCCCTAATGATTGTGATTTTGAGCATCTTTTCTTGTGTTTATTGGCCATTTGTATGTCTTCTTTGGAGAAAGTCTGTTCAGGTTCTTTCCCCACCTTTTCACTGGGTGGTATCAAGTTGTTGGAGTTCCTTATATATTCTGGATATTAACCGCTAATCAGATATGTTATTTCAATCATTGTCTCCCATTCTGTAGGCTGCCTTTTCACTATGTTCACTTTTTTCCTTTGACATGCAACAGTTTATAAGTTTGTTAGAGTTCCATTTGTCCATTTCTAATTTTGTCAACTCGGTTTCACCATGGTATCATCCAAGAAGTCATTGCCAAGTCCAATGTCCTGAAAGTTTTCTGCTGTGTTTTCTTCCAGGGATTTAATAGTCTTAGGTCTTGTGTTTAAGTCCGTAATCCATTTTGAATTGATTTTTGTGTGGTATAAGGCAGGGGTCCAAATTCATTCTTTTGCATGTGGATATCCACTTATCTGTGTCTTTTTTTTAAATCTGTAGAAACAAAAGCCTACCAGTTGCTGAAGCAGTCTACCCTGCAGGATAATATAAATCACACTGAAGACAGATTCCAAAAGGCAGATGTTTCTGTATTACAGCTATCAGGTAAGCAGGGCATGCATACTCAGCACCTGAAGCCAGTGTCCGGGGGACCTGGGCTGGCAACTGGTGCTGTGTTCAGGCAAGGGCGGTCATCCTTGGAAGGTTTCTGGGGATTGCTCTGTAACAAACTGTCACCAGGTCAGACTAAACCAGTACTTTTTCAGTTCTTAATGAATAACAGTTTAGAAGTCCCCCCTCCTAGATATGTGCTGGCTCCCAGCATGACAACAAAGAGCTAAAAAGACCCTCAGATTCTGCCTGGGATGTTGTGATAGTAACTCCACTGGATATACCCCAAATTCCTTCCCTTCCCTACATTTCCCAGTTTCTTAATCATCAATGGGAACATCATGCTGGGCCACCTTCCCTCCCCAGAATGTTGGAGGACTTGGAGCTCTTTAAATGAAAATACTCTAAATCACAGTAAAACTAAATTTTAAGCTTAAATATAGTTCCTTCAACATAGGATTTTTTTTTTAAAGATTTTATTTATTGATTTGACAGAGAGAGAGATCACAAGTATGCAGAGAGGCAGGCAGAGACAGAGGAAGGAAAGCAGGCTCTCTGCTGATCAGAGAGCCCAATGCAGGGCTCAATCCCGGGACCCTGGGATCATGACCTGAGCTGAAGGTAGAGGCTTTAACCCACTGAGCCACCCAGGCACCCCTTGTTGGAACTGTAATTTTCTTTGTTTTCATACATTCTGTTATTGTATTTTTATTGTTCTTAGTGGTTTTTCTCTTATTACACATTTTTTTTTTTAGTATGAGTCACCTCAGCTCCCTTTGAGAAAGTAAATGCATTAAAGTATGTTTTAATGACTTTCTTATTTTTATATAAACAATCATGTCTTAATTTCACCTACCGGAATAATGATTTTTTTTTTTAATCACGTAATTCCCAATCCACATCCGGGTTTCCCAGTCATCTCATGAGACAGACTGTTTTTTTTGGAGGGACGTACTTCAGTGGTTCAGACTTCACTTGTCTTTGGGGAGCTATTTCCTAGATAATATTAGTGTTAGAATCAGTTGCTGCAAAGTTCAGTTATTTTGGTTGTTTTGAGGATGCAGTGAGTCACTGCAGGTTAAATGCCCAGCACAGCACCTGTGAGAGAAAAGTCCTTGAAGAGCATTGGTGGTGGTGACCTCATCTCCACAAACATGAGACCATGCTGTCTGTTGCTGTAGAAAGCAGGACCCCTATCCTGGTGGAAGTCTTTAGCACTTTGGAAAGATACAACACTTGTGAACCCTCAACTGGGCTTTTCATCACCTTCTCCACATTTGAGTCACAGAACTAGAGTCCAGAGGGATCTTAGAAAGTATTTCTCTAACCCCTCGTGTTACAAATGGGGCCTCAAGAGGGTGAGGCCTCTCTCATTAGCCCATTACAGCCCATTAGCAAACAACACATTTGGAAGATGACTCCACAAATCTGTTTGTGGTAAGTATATTTGCTATAGTTCATTGGACAGGTTCAAAGGATAAGTAAATTTGACATAAATTATAGCATGTATATCAAGTGGCTTGGTACTATTTATATAGTAATAACTAGTATATCCATTGATTAACCTATTCGTAAGCACCCCTACATTCAGCAAAATGATGCTGTTTGCTTTGCAAGTGTCCAGATTTTCTAGCACTGGGATCACAGAAGTGTTTCTCATGGTCCTGGCTTTCGTTGTAGTTAGATCCTGCTTCTAGCATTTGCTTTACCTTTGGTTATGATTACTTTTTCACATTCACACCCACTGTGATCCCAGGAACTTCTCTGAGCTCCAAAGAAAAGCAGGAAGTGGGCTGGGAGGGCAGAGGGAAATGGAAGCCATGCATCCCTGTTAGACCTCACAAGTTTGTTACACATAGTAGGAGGGGTGTGCACCCTGAACTCTAACTATGGAAGAAGTACAGATTTCAGTTACTTTTTGTGTCAAATGTTTTAGGCTGTGTCTCTGGACCTGTCACGAAGGCAAGCCACTTAAACCTTGTGCCTTTGTTCTCATGTCTGAAAAGACCTCGTCTTTTTAAGCATGTGGGGACTCTCTTCAGGCAAATGTGGACACCTTGTTAAGCACATCACTTGGCTATGGAGGTTCTGTGAGGCGAGCATGTAGGAGGTCAGAAGCTCGGCCGGTGCGTTTCCCAGCGATGCCCATGCACTCTCCATCCATGATACTAGTGACCACCAGTTCAGAATCAGACTGGTAGCCGACACCTCCAAGGGCACCCAGGAGGTAGAGGGTCAGGCCTGCCCTGTGGGGACGGTCTGGTCCCCCCTCTTCAGGGAAGAGGTAGATTGTGCATCTTCCCATCAACCTTTTCATGCTGGGTAAAGAGTGGCCTTGATGGCTTTCAATCGAGGTTCATTCTTCTCTACAAGATGGGAAAAAGGATTTGACAGAGGGGTAACTGTCACCCTGGGGTGTCAGTGATTTCTGAGACCTGGTTCCCAGCACCCATCATTTTGGTGATCTCTTACTGCCCGTGTCCACATGTTACAACAAGGTGGATTATCAGTGCTTAGTGCCAGGGAAGAGATCCATGTGTGTACTTTTGTGTCTTGGTCATTTAAAATAGAGCTCTTTGAGTGATTTTTACTTTTTTGTGGTTTCAGTTTGTCCCAGAAACATCCCCCCACCACCACAAACACACACACACACACACACACACACACACACACTTCCTTTCAGTATGCTGTCAACGTGTTCCTTGCCTCAGAAGCTCCTTTGCCTTCTGTGGCTTGAACAGCATCAAGCCCCGTCAACGTTTGTTTCACCAAAGTTATTGTGCGGCTGCTGCTCCATTCAGTGCATTTCTTCGCTGTGTGGCGACCGGCACTCAATCTCCACATTTGTGCTTATCACAGGTTTGAACATTGGCAGTGGGACATTCAAGACAAAGACAACTAACAAAATCGTGTCGGAGGCTAGTTTTTCATCGAGCAAAGGAAGTCCTTTGTCAAGGTAAAGTCGTGAAAGCCTTTCTGAACAGCGTCGACAAGATGAGAAATGTCACTCTGTAATGAATGAAACTCATATTATTTTGTTGTGTGACTCAAGGGAAGGTTACGGTTTGGGGTTTTGTTGATCTGAAATAACAGTAGAAACTTCAGTCTACCTTTGAAAATATTTGCACCAGAGCCAAGCATTGTTTTGCAGCTGTTGTTTCGTTGGTTTAAGACTCAATTGACACCTCAGTGAACCACAAATTAGCGTCTACAGCTGCTCGCAGTAGGGCTGCTTAGAGACCACACAATGAAGGGTGTCGGAAAAGGGCAGAGAGAAAACATCGGGCCTTAAAAGAAATAAAGTGGCCTGTTTCTTCTTCCTGAGGCGGCTGACATATATACTGGCAATTGCCTGGGATTTGTTTTCATATTCCTCTTTTTCACCAAGCCTTTGGGCTGGGTTACCCTTTCCTTTCCTGCAACTTCCCTGCTTATTGTCCATAAAGAACAAAATTTATACTTTCACATCTGTGGAAAATGTAGCTCTTCTCGTAAGTTTTCCAGGCAACAATATGTGAGTTGGTGAGTTGTGTGCTGGATTTGTCTCCAACATGAAATACTGACCATGCGGTAGCATTGGGTCAAAAAGAATTTATCAGTGGGGACAGAAGCAGTTGTCTGAGGAGATACCTACCGTTTTGGCTTTGGGCTGCATGTTGCTTAAAACTGCACAAATTTCCTTTTGTGATAACAGTTCTCATTTATGCGATGTCCTTTAGATGATTGTGTTACTTTTTAATTAACTTCTTACCCTGATGAAATTTTAAAACAGAAACTTTACATATCTAATGTCATATATGGTGTCCATAAGATAAAATGATTTGATCCAGAAATCTAGTATTTTTTAAATGCTTTCACTTTTATTTCGAAAAACATTGTAAAAACAAAAAAAAAATGTGATATTTTTAGGACTCAGAATATCTTGAAATGACATTCTAAAATTAGATCGTTCATTTAGAAACCTGGCAAGTTCAATTTTAGAAAATCACTCATGTAGTTCTCAGAAATTAGCATCTGTAATACCTGGGTTTTCGTCCTTGTTTTTGAAGGAAGTGGGAGGAAATGAATCATGGAACAAGAAGAGTGCTAAAGTGTTATATTTTTTGGGTTATACTGTAAATTCAATTCTAAAGGAAATTTTAAAGGTAATGAGTTCTACAGGTAGTTTCGGGGCATCCTATTACCATTTCTTAAAGATTGTTAGAAGTGGCACGCATTGCATGGAGCACTGGGTGTGGTGCAAAAAACAATGAATTCTGTTACGCTGAAAAGAAATTTTTAAAAAAGTTTGTTAGAAGTGCTCTTTTCTATTATATCTTAAGGGCACAAAAAAAGCTCAATTCTTCTTTAACTTGTCTTTATAGGTATACACACCTGAGGCAGTTTTAAAATACATTTAGAAAGCAGCTGGGCCCCAAGAACATTAACTAAGTCTTGTGTCTGTATGTTACTAAAGTAAATTCACACTTTCTTCCCCCTTCATTCTGAAGCAAGGACGTATCGTTCCTACGTGAAATTATTTTTCTAAATAAATTACAAGTCATCTTATCACCCCCCTTTAAGAAGGTGGGAAAAATCAAGGAATCTTTGGTTCTAGACCCTTAATAATAATCCAGTGATGAAAAGGCCTGGATGTTGAGTGTGTGGGTTCGGTGTGCTGTATGTCATGGTGTGGTTGCTGTGCTGGGTTTGGTGGTGTTAGTACAGCACCCTGGGCTTTGGAGAGCTCTAGGTTTGTGGTTTGTGCCTGGATTCACTGAAATTTCTTAGAGGCTTACATTTAAGGATCCCACTTACTGCAGTCACTCCTCGTGCTTTATTGCTTTTACAAGTGGTCTCGAAACCCAGTACTTGAGAATAAACATAACAGTGCGGTGCTGCTGTAGCACTTTTAAAAATTCTTCTTTGCTCTATTTTGTCAGTGAGCTGATGAGCAACCTCAAAAAAAAAAAAAAAAAATAGACCCTGCTGGACCTTAAAAAAAAAAAAAAAATGGCTTCCTCTGATGTCCTAGAGACAATAATTATGATGTGCTAGTTAAGCCCAAACTACAGCTGAGGGATTTTACTTTAAAGCAGCGGCTTGGGTGCAAAAATGCATTTATAGCTCTTTGTCTGCACCTCATTATGTGTGGGCCTGATTCATTAAGTAATTGGTTTGCAGTTGTTTACATGAGTATTAAGGCCTTCTTTTCAGCCGCCTTTGAGAGATACATTGTGCAAATGTTGCCTGTGATGAATGCAGAATGAGGTCCAGAGGGTCTGTCCTATTGGCTAAACAGTGCACTCTGTTGAAAAGCCTGAGAAAGGGATTGGGTGCTGCTTTGCATAGCAATGACTTTCTTAATAAGCGTTACAGATTAATACACACAAGCTATAAAAGATGCAAAGAGATACTCTTAGCACATTTATACATGCTCATTTCATTGTGATGGTGGTGGGATCCGGGTGCTTTCATATTCCGTTTTTCAGAGCAGCAGCTTCAGTGCATGAGCCGTAATAGAATCCGATGTTTATTGTATTATAAATCACGGGCAAGTAGGCAGATCGGCAACAGTTTATTATTAAAGATTCTTTCAGTGTAAATCTTTTTCTACCATTGTATTTGCTTCAGCAAAATCATTTTGTGGTTGAGTGGGGATGAAAGGCATAATGTACGAAGGAGTGAGTCCTAATAGGAAGCCGTTCTCCGAGTAAAGACCACTTGTTCCCTTTTGTTCAGGGGTGCATGCCAGAGCTTCCTCTCCTCTGCAAACATTGTCTCGCTTTACCTTCCTCAGGAAGCAGTTTTCATGCTCCGGGATCCATTTATTCAATGGAGAGTATATTTCAACAGCCTGTCGTGTATAACTTCAGTTTACTGGCCAGATCGAGATAACATTTTACGGGAAGAAAAGGATGTGTGCTTGCAACATAATTGCCTGGGGGAAAGGTAGCAGAAGTCACCCAGGCGCAGCACCCTGGCGGGGCCACTGTGGGTGGCATTCTGTGCCCACCCTGCAGCCACACGCGTGGCCAGTGGAGGGCGCCAGGTTGCAGCTGATGCTCTGGTGGGGACCCTGGGATCTCTCTTCTTGCCTGGTCACTGTGCCATTTTCCCTTGGGCTAATACAAAGATCACAAGGAATCAGTACCAGTGAAATAAAAATGCAGTTTTTCTGGAAGTCCTTTAGGCTCTCCTATTAAAGTCCCCATTCCCCGTCTCTGGCTAAACAAATCTACATTCTCCTTAAATGCCATTGAATAAGCAGCTGCCTAAATATCCTCCATGTTTCTTCTCACAAACCCACATACTTTATTTTTTCTACACAGAGCATGGAAGAGCCAGTCCCTTGCTTGACTAGCTGAAGGGAAGGAGTTAACAAGTTGACCCCTCCACAGGCAGCTTTACAAAAAAAAAAAAAAAAAAGCATCTGCTGCAGGGCCCCTGGCTAACCATCAGGGGGCGCTCGGACTTTGTCAAATTAAAAGTGTGTCTGCTTTCTGTCTGCTCTTAAGAAAACTTGAAATTACTGTTTACAAAGATTTGTTGGCATACCTGTGGGGGTTTTTTTCTTACTGAATTATTTCATGCCTTCTGTTTTTCAGAAGTATATGTCTTCTCTAAGAAAAATTCTAGCTGAAGATGCAGTTTGAGACATTTTAATACCAATTCTAGCTAACAGTCAAATCATTAGAATTAGAAGTCGGTTTATAGATCACACCTTTTTTTTTTAAATTCTGTTTTTTTTTTTTTTTTTTTGACAGAGATCACAAGTAGGCAGAGACGCAGGCAGAGAGAGAGGGGGGAAAGCAGGCTCCCTGCTGAGCAGAGACCTCCCCGAGAACTCTGGGATCATGACCTGAGCTGAAGGCAGAGGCTTTAACCCACTGAGCCACCCAGGCACCCCTATAGATCACATCTTCTTACTAGTTATTTTCAGTCTTAAAGTAAGAGCCTAGAACCAGAAGGGCACTTCCCAGTAGGAGACCCTCCCGATTATCCCCACAACCATACACCCTGCCCTCGGCAGGATCCATCCTAAGAGTATCATTGCCAGACTCTGCTGACATGACCTCAAAGTCACAGTAACTTGGGTAGTTTGTTAACAGGCTGTGGACACATTTTTCCTTTAAAGCAATGATACTGACCATGAGGTTGAAAGTCATTGTGTTACTAATATTGGGATATCCCCCAGGACTGACTGTTTTCCAGATTCCTCTTCCCATGGCCCCACTCAAGTACCACGTGTCCCATCATCTGCAGTGCCCCCCAGCCTGTTCCCACGTGCCCTATGCCCACTGGACAGCCTCATGTCATGTCCTCATACAACCTGCTGCATCATATGCACCAGCTTCTAGTCTTGCTCTTTTGCTGGAATGTTTCTGCCCCACTCTTTCACCTGGCCAATGCCCACTAGACTGTCAAGGTTTAACTATTAACTTTCTAAAAGTTTCCTAAGCAGAGGAGCTGGTCATACAATATGCCCCTGGTGTGGCACCATGGCTAGTTCTAGCATCATCTGTAACATAGGGGTGGTAGCCATTTGCAGGTACCTTGCCCCCACTGTGAGCTCCTCACTAGGGCCTGGGGAGATTTTGTTGGCCACCAGTGCTCAAAAACCATAGAACTTGCTGAGTGTGTGAACATCTGTATATAGCTCTACTGTTCACTCGGGCATTTGTCTTAGATGTTCTCACCTCTGGGCGGCATCATGTACCCTTCCCACAGGGAGCTTTCCACAAAGGTCTCTGCACAAGCATGTGGAAGAGGAAAGGCCATGTGCACATGCACGTTTCCCAAGGGAGACTCTTGCAGTCAACTTTGACTGTGTACACTCTGCTCACACACTCTACATTTGGCTTCCAAGAAGCACACTGGGTGTACACATTTTGAGTGGCTTCCTGGAATCCTTACCTGACTGCCATCCTGTCTGTTGGAGAAAGGATGTCTGGCTCCTGGCCCTGAATTTGACAAGGGCTTGTGGGCTCTTGGCACATGTTAGGGGCTTGGCTGTTGCCCCCTAATTCTGCTGACGTCAATTCTTGGCCCACCCTGCAGTTGCCTTTTTTGGCTGATGTCACAGTTCTTATTTTGCTGTCTGTCTCCCCAATGAAGCATGAGAGGCCCAGGCAGAGGTGAAATGTGTCTTGCTTGTGGCCGCAGGCCTAGCACAGAGCTGATGTATAGTGTCACCTGTACGGGATTTATGAGAGAGTGAATGAGTGAGTGAGCAAACGAATGAACAGCCCATTGCAGAGGAGAGGTTTGGCCCATCTGCTTGTACCAGGCCCAGCAGAGGTAGTTGCCTAGTCTCTTCCCCGTCCCACCCATCAGGTTCCTCAGGGAGGAGACTTCATGCATCTTGGGCCTGTTGCCTTTCAGTCTGTCCCCAGACTTTCCCTTTCCTTAGCCACTGTGCCAGAGGACCTGTCACCTCCACTTAGACCCCATGACTGCACATCACTAAACCAAGCACATGTTCACCCAAAAGCTGTAAATGTGTGGCAGGGCCACCCCCTGAGACCTACTGCTCCCAGGCTGTTGAGCGTGATTGTCTCAAAGCTGACCAGGACACTGCAAGGAAGACCTTACTACCCCCATTTTGCGGACAGAAAACAGATGCTCAGAGAGGTAGGGAACTTACCCAGGGCCACACAGGGAGCAGAGTTGGGCATGGGGGCTGGGGATGGGGGGGTGGCCAGAGGCTCTCTGGCCCCAGAGCTGGCACTGTATCCCATCAGCAGTCCAACACTGGGATAGGGACCAGTACCAACGTAGGTTCTCCTCACCCTACTGTGTGACAATTTTTCACCGGTTCCTGTGGGGAAAGGTCTTTGCAATGCATGCCTTTGGGAAGTATCTGTGAGCCAGGAGGAGCTCTGCCCCACCTCGTCCCCTCCATCTGCTAGCACTGTGTGTCTTGAGACACATCCCGCTCAGCCTCCCGGGCCCCACCACCTAGACAGTGAAAGTGCTGGATTGATAATCAAACCATAAATGCCCTGCTATAATTTAATAATAGATTTCCTAGAAACTCATAGGCTTTCCATAGCTCATTTTTACTGTACTTGCTGGTTCCACAAAGCAAAACTTCATGTTTACAATAGACCTTGCCATCTAACTGTGTTGATATTGACTGTGTTAATCTGATTAAGTAACTATTTCTAGCTACATTAGCCTTGTACTGCTATAAAATGGACAGTCGGCACCCATAATTTCTTTAGTACTCTGTGTGTTGCCATGATTGCATACGTAGTGCCAGGTGCTGCTCTCAGACTGTAACCTATTAAGACCCTGGCCAACCTTAATGTCTCAAGTTTAGCAAGGATGAACACAAAAGTGACTTTGACTTGAGTTCCCCAATCTGATTTATCAACGACAGGGGATTTATAAACAATTACTGAAATTCATCACAAATAAGATAGCTTGCTGGATAGAAAGAGGGAAGCTATGTGATAAGGCCAATATGGCAGAAGGTTAACAATTGAACATCCCCTTCATGGGTACATGGTATTTACTGTACAGCTAAGGGGAGAAATTGCCAAACCTACTGGGAAAATCTGCAGCTTTTAAAAGCAAAGTCTAAAGTCTAACCATGGGAAATAGTCAAGTCTGCTGTCTTGGATCCCAGGAGTTACCATGAAGACTGCAGGGGAAAGGCAGGCCCTTTGATGGGCTGCAAGTGTGGCACGCATCACCCGTGCAACGGGCTTGGTGCACTGTGGCCCCAAGGCAAAGTCCGGGCCTGCCCACCGCCTGGTCCTGTACAGCCAGCTAGCCAAGAGTGGTTTTATATTTTTAAATGGTTGGGAGGAATCCAAAGAAGAATAATGTTGCATGACACCCTGAAGTACTGGGAAATTCAAATTGTAGTGCCTGCCTGTAGAGGTTGAATTGTAACAGCCGTGTCTACCAGTTTACACATTGTTCACAACTGTTGTCATGCCACAACCACAGAAGCGAGCAGTTGTGACTAAGACCAGATGGCCCACAACGCCCCAGGTGTTTGCTCTCTGGCTCATTAAGGCAAAACCTCTGCTAATCTGGGCATTATAAGACGGAAATGTTACTTGCATTCTCTCAGGGAAGATGAAGCAGTCCGGTTCCAAGCATGTGTGACAGGCTATGGTGACCCTATCTCATGGCCTGTAAGACTAACTCTTCCATTTTTTTCTGCTTTCCAAACTGAAAATGTTTTGTCTCTAATTTGCTGTAGTAGCTAGACAAATTGGCTATATCTAGTTCTGGGGAATGTTCTCCCACCATGCCCCTGGGCCTCATCTGAGCTTTACATGTTAGGTATAGCTCCAAAAGAAACGTTGACCTGAAGAATTGTGCAATTCAGATCAACTTTGGGGTGTCACGCACTTTGTGGCATGTAGAGATGGCTTCCTCCAGGGAAAAATAATTTCCCCAAAGATGTGGGGATGGAGTAGGAAACACCTAGAGGCATTTTCCACCTTTCTCAGTAGGTGAACCACACATGTTTAGTTCTGCAACATATTTCTTGCACATTTCCAATAAGAAACTTAAACCTGATTCTGAAATCCCATAAGCAGAAACCTGCAAATCAAATGCTTTGTCAGCACATATCAGCACATATTGGTCAGGTGTCTTTAAGTAGGGCCCTGCTCTTAGTGAGGTTCCTCTTTTCATCCCATACATAATCCCCGAGCATCCACTAAGTGCAAAGCACTGGGTTACCCTGAGCCAAACAGGTAGGGTCTGTGCCCTCACAGAGCTCATACTCTGGAGGGGGCGTGATCACACATGTGTTCGTTACACAGATGCTTGTGAAGTGGCAACTTGGATGAGGATTACTATCGTGGCAGTGGTGCAGGAGAGGAGCAATGGGGAGGTTGTAGCAGAAGGACCCAACCAAGTCTGGGGATCAGCCTTGGAGGTACTGTTCAGGATTTAGGGCTTTTGCCCAAAAACAACAGGAAGGCATCAAGGGTCTTTAGTGAGGAAGTGGAGTGATCAGGTTTGTGTTTTGACGAGTTCACTCTTGCTTCTGAGTGGAAAATGGACTGTAGTTCACTCTTGCTTCTGAGTGGAAAATTGACTGTTTGTGGCATCAAGTACTAGGGGTGGTTACAAAGTGTAGGCAGAGATGCTGGTGTAGTTGGCTGGGTAGCAACAGTGCAAAGGGAAGAGCAAGGACTTCACGAAGTACTGGGAGGCCTATTGGCAGGACCTAAGGGCTGATTGGGTGCAGGAGGGCAGAGGAGTGGAAGGGGTTGGGGAGGGAACAGAGGGTCCAGGTGCTGTTGGCTGAGATAGAAGGGCCTGGCCCAGCAGGGGAAGTGAACCACACTGGGGAGATTGTGAATTTGGTAATGGATGGGCATGTTGACTACAAGGAACTTTGGAAGCATCCAAGTAGAGCTAGCACATGAGCACTGGACATACTTCTGGAGCACAGAGAAGTGGTGGGGGCCATAGTGCCCTTGTTCTTTCCAGGGGCTCCCCACTACCACACCCTACCACATCCTCCTTCTCCATCGTGGCTTGTGAGGTCCACTCCAGCTTTCAAAGCAGGATCCAGGAGGTGCCCTGCAGGCACCCATCACCTACCCTGTGCTCCAGGTTCTCCCAGCCCTTGGCACTCTTGCCCTCTTCCCCTGCAACTCTCATTACTTGGACTACACCTGGAAAATTAGCCTCTCTGTACCACCAGCATTGTCAAATCCACCTCTGCCCTGCCATCTGGACCAGTGTCCGTATGAAATGGGAAGTAGGTAAACAGTAGACAACACCCAACCCAGTAGTTGCATTTAGAGTGTGTGTGTGTGTGTGTGTGTATTAGGGGTGGGGAGGGGGCTAGTACTTCATGTCAGATGGACCCATGTGGATGGCGGCCACCTTCCCTGCCACCTCTGTGACTGCTGGTGAGTGCCAGGCCTTCTTTCATGGCCACAGAGCTGGCCCGTGGGGAAATAGTTGCAGGCAGCTGAGGTCATGGCAGATCATGGAACAGGCACCAAGTTTAAAGGGAGTGTTGGCAGATTTTGAACCCAGAAAAATGATACGTGAGTGGAGCTTATTCTACAGAAAAAGAAACAAACCAAATCCATAAATTATGGCAGCTCTGGCCAACAGCAGGTTTTTAAGCATAGGTTAACCATAGGGAGGGAGAAGGTGAGTTTACAAGGTTTCCTATATCAGGGGAACTGGGGTTCTAACCCTGAGCAGGGACCGTGCACATTGGGGGGTGTATTCTTCATTTTACTCATCTAAAAGCCTGGACGGAATCTGTTTTAATGAAACAGTCTATCAATCTGATGCCAGTGAATACCTTGGCAGGAGCACATTACTCAGTATTAGCATTTTGTGCATGGGATACCTAGAAATCTACACACTGGTGTCCAGAATACTTATATTTCTCAAGTATTTTACTTTTAGCTTGTCTCAAAGTACCAAAACTTTGCCCGTTCTTGTTTTTGAGAGGGCTGTCAACAGGAAGTCCGTGCTCTGCCTCACTGCCTGTGGGCTCCTTGTCCAATGCTACAAGCCGTGCCCACAGGAGCATTCTGACCTGGTCTCTGAAGAACCAGCAGGGAACACACTCAGAGACCTTATGATGCTGTCGCAACAGCGACCCACCCACCATGGCAAATACCTCTGGCCACCATAGTCCTGACATTTTCTTCTTACTCTTAAGACTTGGAGAATATGGGGTCCTGGGATCGAGCCCGACATTAGGCTCCCTGCTCAGCAAAGAGACTGCTTCTCCTTTTCCCTCTGCCGCTTCCCCTGCTCATTCTCTATCTTTCTCTCTGTATCTGTTTGTCTCCAACAAATAAACAAAATCTTAAAAACAAAACAAAACCCAAAACGTGGGGAGCACGCATAAAATGCCTGGCCTTTCAGTGCATCACACAGACTTCGCTCATGTGCTCATTGCAAAAATATCAGTCTGAGGGGCGCCTGGGTGGCTCAGTGGTTAAGCCGCTGCCTTTGGCTCAGGTCATGATCTCAGGGTCCTGGGATCGAGTCCCGCATCGGGCTCTCTGCTCAGCAGGGAGCCTGCTTCCTCCTCTCTCTCTGTCTGCCTGCCTCTCTGCCTACTTGTGATTTCTCTCTGTCAAATAAATAAATAAAATCTTTAAAAAAAAATATCAGTCTGATAGGACTATTTTTTCAGGACTTAGGCTATTTCTTTATTTTTCAGGCATGAAAATGAAAAGAAACTACCTACCACTTTAGAGTCTAAAGGTAAGAGAATTCATTTCGTGTTTTACTGAGAGTTGTTGGGCACCTTTTATCTGTTTTCTGAACGTAAGGGCTTTGAGGGTGCCTGTGATCACAGGGGGCTCTTGCAGCCCTCCCCAGGGTGGCATAGTCTCTGAGGGGATCGGAGGGTCTGCTCGGGGCACAGTTCTTCAGTGACAGGGCTGGGACCTGACCACATATGGGGGTGCCACTGGGCCACAGTGGCTTAGCGTTCTAATTCACAAGTATGAATTTGCATGGTATCCTGGCCTCCACATCCAACTGATTGCCAACATTGGTATATTCTACCTGTGAAATATTTTTTGCCTCTGTCCCCAATCTCACAGCTAATGCCCCACAAGTACCCACTGCTCATGATATGACAGGGCTCCTTAACTGGTTTCCTCACATCCAATCCCTCCCCAAGTCCTGAATGCCTTCTACCTGGCCACCAGCATCTAAAACTTCACTGAGCCTTCTTACTTTCCTAGTTAAAAATTGCTAGTGCCCTCCACTAGGTGCAGGATAGAGTCTCTAACTTTATCCCTTTGTGGTCTGGCCCTTCCTTACTTTCCAGCTGTGTTCCTTCCAAGGTCTTGTCCTCTTCGTGTCAGGTCACAACCAGCTTTTTCCAAATATAAGGCATACCTTGGAGGTATTGCAGATTTGGTTCTAGACCACTTCAATAAAGCCAAATAAAAATTTTGGTCTCCCAGTGCCTATAAAATTGTATTTACACTATACTATAGTTTCTTGAGTGTACAACAGCATTATGCCTATAAAAATGTTAATCAGCATTAATTTAAAATACTTTAAAAATAATTAAACACTTTATTGCTAAAAGATGCTAATCATCATCTGAGCTTCAGCAAGTCATGATCACTGATCACAGGTCCCTCTATGAAGTATAATAATAACAGAAAGGTTTAAAATAATGAAGGAATTACCAAAATGTGACACAGAGACTCAAGGTGAACAAATGCTGTTGAAGAATGGTGCCAATAGATTTGCCTGATGTAGGGTTGACACAGACCTTGAATTTGTAAAAAACCCAATCTTTGAGAAGCATAGGAAAATGTGGTGTGACTGGATACCACACTTGTTCCTCTGTGCCTTTGCTCATGCAGTTTTTCCCTTTTCCTTAGCACCTTGAGTTCTTATTCAGCTTTGAACCCCCAGCCCACAGGGAGACTCTCCCCCACCTCGCAGGCCAGCACTATGGCATGTCTCCTGTGGAGCTTGGGCTTGCTCTGCTCATATCAGCTTAGACCCCCTTCCCGGGTGGCCTGTGATCAAGAGCATGGGCGTGAATCCAACAACCTGGGTGGGACTGGTAGCTTGAGCACCCTGTAATGCTGCGATTGGGGCCAGTCTCCACCTGTTTGCTCAGTAGGTGGAGGCTTTCCAAGGTTGGAAAAGGGTGAAATGGGACTGGATATAAGAAGTCATCACAGAATGGCAGTGAGTACAGCAGAGATATCAGTGGTCATGGAGATGGTCAGTATAGCAGACTGTGTCCTCCCCGCATCCTGACTGGCCAACTTGGAGATCACAGTGCAGTTCATAGGCACGCTTGTGGCCTTTGGTGGCCGTAGGCAGTGCTCATCTGCCTGAGGGCTTTGTCTGGCCATGGGAGCATGCCCAGCCCCTACAGGGCCGCCCAGAGTGCCAGGGAGTGGATCTCCTACTTGAGAATAACCCCCAATGAGAAGAGGAAATTGGTCAGTAAATAACCCCAGCTCCTTACTCTTTGTTGAGACAGTTTGAGGGAAGTTCTGGTCTCTCAGAGGGTGCCCTATAGGACTGGGCCCCCTTGTGCCCTGCCCGCCCCCTCATGAACACACCCTCCATTGGTTTCCTTTCTTCCTGCATTGCTCTTCTAGCCTCTCCCGTGGTTCCCAGGATCACCTCCCAAGTAAACCATGTGCACGCACAACCTGGTCTCAGCACACAACTCATGCTCTTCTTCCTCTGTGCCTTCCCTTCTCCCCTTTGCTCTGGTGGAGACCAGAGGAGATGAAAGGGCAGGAGCAACTGAGCTGAGGCAGTCCCAGGCCTGACGAAACACCCAGCAAACCCTGCTTCCATGGTAATCCTGGCCTTAAAAGACCCAAGGACCTTAAAGGACCCCTTAAAGGACCTAAATGTAAGAGACCCATCCTGCAGCAAGGTTCTGGGCACAACAAAAAGGAAGGAAATATTCTGCAGTGTTTTCCATAGAACACACTGAAATGTGCAAATGAGTGCTGTACTGACACGCATTCCAGATGCATCTGTCAGGTCCGTCCCTCCTTGTCCCTAGTAGGTCTTTTGCAGGCCAGTGGTCCTGTCTGATTAAACTATTTGGCTGATGAAGTCCAGCTGTTTAGATGGAGAGATACTATTACTGTCTGGTTTTCTCTTCCAGCCTTCTGGGGTGAGTCTGATGACAGTAACTCAGAAATTGAAGCTGCTTTACGTCCTAGAAACCATAACACATCCGCTGATGATTTTGATGATTTTTATGACTAATAAGCAGTAACAACTGTTGGAAATAAAGTCATTAAACAAACTAAAACCCTGTGTTTGTATGTGATATCCTAAATAAACATGTGTTGCTAAGCTTTCTAATTGTTTTATGGGAAAACTTGGGACCACATTGCTACTGGAGCAAAATTCTGTACATAAACATAAACTAGCATATTCATTTGAAGTGCTATCAAAAAACAAAGTGATGAATGAAATGCCCATCAAAATTCAAGTTGGTTTCTTTGTATAAATTGACAAGCTGATGCAAAAATTCATATTGAAATCCAAGGGAACAAGAATAACTAAAACAGTCTTGAAAAAGAACACCAGAATTGGAGTACTCACACTTCCCAATTTTGAAACTTACTTAAAAACTGTAGTAATTGGGCACCTGGGTGGCTCAGTGGGTTAAAGCCTCTGCTTTCAGCTGAGGTCATGATCCCAGGGTCCTGGGATCGAGCTCTCTGCTCAGCAGGGAGCCTGTTTCCTCCTCTCTCTCTCTCTCTCTCTCTGTCTCTCTGCCTGCCTCTCTGCCTACTTGTGATCTCTGTCTGTCAAATAAATAAATAAAATCTTAAAAAAAAAAACTAGTAATTGAGACAGTGTGGGACTGGCATAGACATATAGATCAATGAAATATCAATTTATATATAATCTAGAATTGATAATCCAGAAATAAATACTAACATCTATGGTCACTTAATCCTTGACAAAGACACCAATCCATTTGATGGGAAGAAAATTATCTTTTCCACAAAGTGTGCTGGGACAACTAGATAGCCACCTGCAAAAGAATGAAGTTCACACTGTATTCAAAATTAACTCAAAGTGGAAGAAGGACCTAAATGTAAGAGACAAACTATAAAACTCATAGAAGAAAACATAGTTGTGAATCTTTGTGACCTTGCATTAGGCAATGGTTTCTTTGTTATGACATCAAAGGCCCTTAACAGAGAAAAACAGATATATTGGACTTTACCAAATTCAAAACTCTTTGCTGCAAAGAGCACTATCAGGAAGGCGAAAAGAATGGGAGAAATATTTGCAAATCATATATTTAAAAAGAGACTTGTATCCAGAGTATATAAAGAATTTTTATAACTCAATAACAAAAAGAAAACTAAGCCAATTTAAAAATGAGCAAAGGATCCGAATCGACATTGCACCTAAGAAAATATACAAATGACGAATAAGCATGTGAAAGGATGCTTGACATCATTAGTCAACAGGGAAATGCAAGTCAGAATCACATGGTATCCTCATTCCCATGTGATGGCTAAAATCATAAAGACAGGTCATACAGGTGTTTGTGAGGATGTGGAGAAAACCCCTCACACACTGCTGGTGGGGATGGGAGATGGTGCCACAACTTTGGAAAACACTATCAATTCCACAAAAGGACCAAAACATGGGAAGCAGTTACCCCAGCCCCTGTGAAACGCAGTGGGATCTCGGGACAGCTGGCACAGCATCCGGAACTTTTTTCTGGGTATTTATGTAGCTCCCACCTGGAAAATAATAGATGAAATAAGTAAGTTTCCTCCAACCTTCTGACCCAGGAAGTGGAGCGTAATTCTCTCTCCCACCCTCACACCACCTTAACCAAGTGACCATGGTTTAATATCGCCAATGAGAGGTCATCTGCTTGTCACACCACCACCATGCTGCAGCGAGAAGGACACTTTGCCTGTGTGGTGTTCTCTACTAAAACTTGTAACCAGAGTCTAATCATGAAAAAAAAAAAAAATCAGACAAACTCCAATTGAGGGACATTTCGGTGAAATATCTGGTCTATTCTCAAGACTGTCAAGGTCATGAAAATCAAGAAAAGACAGTGTTACAAACCAGAGGAGACATGAAGACAAAATGCAGTGTGAGATGCTAGGTTGGTGCTCGCTTTGGCAGCACATATACTAAAATTGGAACGAGATGCTAGGTTGGATCCTTGAACCAGAAAAAAAAAAAAAAAAGGCATTAATGGGAAATCCAAAGGAAGTTTGGAGTATAGTTGACAGTAATGTACTAGTGTGGGTTTCTTAGTTTCTGCAAATGAACCATGGCAACATAAGATCAGGGGGATATAACATTAGAAACCAGAACTTTCTGTATTATCTCTATTATCTCTGCAACTTTTTTAAAGTCTTCTAAATCTAAAATTATTCCATACGCAAAAATCCAGCAGTAGGGGCACCTGGTGGCTCAGTGGGTTAAGCCTCTGCCTTCAGCTCAGGCCATGATCTCAGGGTCCTGGGATCGAGCCCTGCATCAGGCTCTCGGCTCAGCGGCCAGTAAACATAGACAAGTAAGTGATACCCTTCCAAACTGTCACTATGTGTATGTGTTTGTTTTTTACATCATCTTAAACATTTCTATTTTTCATTCTAAATTTTAAAAAAAAAGATTTTATTTATTTATTTGACAGACAGAGGTCACAAGTAGGCAGAGAGGCAGGCAGAGAGAGAGGAGGAAGCAGGCTCCCTGCTGAGCAGAGAGCCCGATGCAGGGCTTGATCCCAGGACCCCAGGATTGAGCCAAAGGCAGAGGCTTAACCCACTGAGCCACCCAGGTGCCCCGCTAATTCTAAATCTTATCAGAAAATAAAACAGACTTTCAGCCAGGAAACTAACTAGGTTATTTGTCAGCAGTGTTAACAGAAAGCAAGAGTCATACATCTAAACACCTTTTACTGGAGATCATATGTCAGGTGTACTGATGATGACCCAGAAGAAAGCCTCGGTCTGGTGCTAGTCCACTACTTTTCTAACATTTAATCTTACTTCTGCATAGTAGTAGAGTAGGCCTGGGGCCCAACATCTTTAGCAGGCAAAATTTCCAGCTAAATTTAACATTCTTTTTTTGGTTACTTCCTATTTACCTCAAGTGACCCTGATTTAAAATAAAGAGGAATAATATAAAGTTCCCTTTTTATATATGTTTTAGGGAAAAGAGGATAATCAACTTTTTAAAATACACTAAGAAAATAACAGTACAAGGGATAAGAGGGCTTGGCTAAGCTCTGCTCTTCTGTGTTCACCAGACAACACTCTGATCCATTTTGAGGTCTCCAAGGGCTTCAATTTCTAGAGCGTCACACACAGGCCTGTAGCCGGTCTTGTTTCCCCAGGTAGAGGCAGTGGGACAACGTAAGTTCGTAAACTCTTTGTATGAAAAATTCCCCTGTGTTTTCCTCTACCCTCCCTCCACTACCACAACTCATATTGCTCCCGACGCCTGATGTGTGGTGTTCTCCCACACTAACAAGTTCCCTGATACCGTCCTGCGATGCAATTCGATTCTGACAATACCTGCTCTTAGTGCAGACTTTACAGGTTAAGGGCTCAGTCTCACAAGTCACATACACCAGTCACAAGTAGTATGTCCTTGGGTTACCCACATCTTCCATCAGACTTGGCTAAAAGCTGGATTGCCACAGTCCCTCCTTGGTTCTGATAATTTGCTAGAATGGCTCACAGAATGCAGGGAACACCAAATCCTTTTACTGATTTATCGTAAAAGATATGACAAAGGACACAGATGAGCACCCAGATGGAGGAGATGCAAGGACAACGTATGTAGAAAGGGTGCACAGAACTTCTCTGCCAGGGAGGCCACTCTCCTGGCACCTCTGTGTGTTCAGCAACCTGGAAGCTTCCAAATATCATAGTACTGGGAATTTTTAGAGAGGCTTCATCATGTAAGCATGACAGATTAGGAACCTCACTTCTAGTCCCACCCCCTCTCCAAAGAACACGGGGCTGAATGTTCCAAGCTCCTCATCATGGCTTGGTCTCTCTGGAGATCAGCCCTTACCCTGAAGCGGTCAGGAGCCCACCCAGAGTCACCTTAATAGAACAAAAGACTCCAGTCACCCAGGGTAAGTCCAAGAGTTTTAAGCACTCTTGTGTCAGGAACCAGGGAGCAGAGTCCAGTATATACATTTTCTATTACTTCCCACTGGTCTTCCAATTTCTGGATCAGATTTTGGTGAGGTTGGTTAATGGGAAGACCTGATGGAATCAAGCACCAGAGCTCAGTGCTAAGGACTCAGTTCTGTGTTGGGGGTAACTGCCCTCCCAGCACCTACCAACCGAGCTTCAGATGTGACTTTAACATCTGCTCACTAACAAGCCTCTATTGACACTTCCTGCGTGTCAGTACCTAGTGTGCTAGTCATTGGGAATAATACAAAGATGGATCTTAACAGTCATTAACCTCAGGGTGCTCACACTCCAACAAGAGAGAAAAAGCCTGAAACATGGCACATTATGTACAATATATTATGATAGATAGATGATAGAAAGATAAGCTTACACACACACACAGAGGCTCAGGAGTGAAAAAAATGGTTTCTCCTGGGTTGAGTTTGGGAAGGTGACATTTGTTGGGATGGGGTTGGGCTGGGGGAATAGGGACTGGAGGCAGAGAAATGACACTTGCAAGCCTTAGGGGCACAAAAGAACATGTTTAAAGGAAACACAAGCAGAGAGACTAGCACAAGACCCGTGTGCAGCAAGGATGAGCACTGAGTCTGAAGGCAGGCAGGGAGAGAAGGGAGCAGGCATCAAGAGAAGGAAGCAACTCTAGCTGGGAGGGAATGAATTTGTGTGCATTACCCACAGATGTCAAATGTTAAAAAAGAAAAGAAAAAAAAAAGAACTAAAACCAGTGAATCACTGAAGTTGTAATTTGTAAAACTGTTGTGCACATACTGAATGGTTTGCAGAGTGGGAGCCCTGAAACATAACATGGGATGAGACTCAGAGGTCTTTTGTTGTCAAGCGACTTATGTAGTGTGGCTCCAGGGACTGTCTATCCTTCACAGTGATTGGTTATGTTAGAATTTTCCTAAAGGAAAGGGAATTGGTTAGTGGCTACCACATATCAACTTGGGGAAACAGTTGAAGATTCACTTGTGATTTTCAGAGGCATAAGCAAGAGGTGAAGTTCAAGGGAGCCTTTCTCGTCTTAGAAAATGACCTAAGTTAAGATTTACTTGTATGACTAAAGTGGTTTTATCTGCTCAGAATTTTCAAGACTTACCTCTGTGTGTGTTTTAACATAGACAATATGATTGTCTACTAAGAAAATCAAGAGACTCTAAAAGGAAAGTGTTAGAACCAGTATGCTCAGAAAAGTTGGTGGCTTTTCAATGAAAAACAGTATAGTAATATACAGGAAAACCAGTTTGAAAACCTTTGAAAGACGTCATTAACAGTGACAACAAAAATCACATGCACAAAATCTAAAGTTTTTAAGGGATTAAAAGATAAATTTTTCAATTCTTTATTTAAATTCTATTTAGTTCACATATACTGTGTTAGTTTCAGGGGTAAAATTTAGTGATCCATCAGTTGCATAACACCCAGTTCTCATTACATCAAGTTCCCTCCTTAATACCCATCATCCAATTACACTAGCCCCCCACCTCGCCACCTCTCCTCCATTAACACTCAGTTTCTTTCCTATAGTTAAGAGTCTCTTATGGTTTGCCTCCCTATTTTAATATTATTTCGGTTTTTTCTCCCTTTCCCGATATTCATTTTTTTTGTTTGTTAAATTCCATAGTGAGTGAAATCATATGGTATTTCTTTCTCTGACTTACTTTGCTTAGTGTAATATCCTCTAGTTTCATCCATGTCATTGAAAATGGCAAGATTTCATTTTTTAAAAGATTTTATTTATTTATTTGACAGACATAGATCACAAGTAGTCAGAGAGGCAGGAAGAGAGAGAGGAGGAAGCAGGCTCCCCGCTGAGCAGAGAGCCCGATGCGAGGCTTGACCCCAGAACCCTGAGACCATGACCTGAGCCGAAGGCAGAGGCTTTAACCCACTGAGCCACCCAAGAACCCCAAGATTTCATTTTTTGATGGCTGAGAAATATTCCTCAGAAATATTCCTGTGTGTGTGTGGGCGCGCCACATCTTTATCCATTCTTCTGTCAATGGACATCTGGTCTCTTTCTATAGTTTGGCTATTGTGGACCTGACTCCTATAAACATGGGTACAGTTGCCCCTTTGAATCACTATGTTTGTATTCTTTGGATAAATACCTAGTAGTGCAATTGTTGGGTCTTAGGGTAGCTCTACTTTTAACTTCTTGAGGAACTTGTTTTCCAGAGTGGCAGTACAAGTTTGCATTCCCACCAACAGTGTAAGAGGGCTGGCCTTTCTCTGCATTCTCACCAACATCTGTTGTTTCCTGAGTTGTTAATTTTAGTCCTTCTGACCAGTATCTCATTGTGGTTTTGGTTTGTATTTTCCTGATGCGAAATGATATTCAGCATTTTTTCATGTGTCTATTGGCCATTTGTATGTCTTCTTTGGAGAAATGTCTATTCATATCTTCTGCCCATTTCTTAACTGGATTTTTTGTTTGTTTGTTTTTTGGTATTGAATTTGTTAAGTTCTTTATAGATTTTGCATATTAGCCCTTTATCTGATATGTCATGTGCAAATATCTTCTCCCATTCTGTTTTATTGACTGTTCCCTTTGCTGTGCAAAAGCTTTTTATCTTGATGAAGTCCCTATAGTTCAAGTTTGCTTTTTTTCCCCCTTGCCTTTGGAGACATGTCTAGCAAGAAGTTGCTGCAACTAAAGTCAAAGAGGTTGTTGCCTGTGTTCTCCTCTAGGATTTTGATAGATTCCGGTCTCACATTTAGGCCTTTCATCCATTCTGAGTTTATTTTTGTGCATGGTGTAAGAAAGTAGTACAGTTTTATTCTTCTGCCTGTAGCTGTCTATTTTCCCAACACCATTTGTTGAAGACTGTCTTTTTTCCATTGGACATTCTTTCCTGCTTTGTGGAAGATTAGTTGACCATAGAGTTGAGGGTCCATTTCTGGGCTCTCTATTCTGTTCCACTGTGTCTTTTTTTGTGAATACCATACTGTATTAATGATTACTGCTGTGTTATACAGCTTGAAATCAGAATTGTGATGCTTCCAACTTTGGTTTTGCTTTTCGACATTCCTTTCGCTATTTGGGGCCTTTCCTGGTTCCAAATAAATTTTAGGGTTATTTGTTCCAGCTCTATGAAAAATGCTGATGGTGTTTTGATAGGGATTGTATTGAATGTGTAGATTGCCTTGGGTTATCATAGATATTTTAACAATATTTCTTCTTCTAATCCATGAGGATGAAACGTTTTCCCATTTCTTTGTGTCTTCCTCAATTTCTTTCATAAGTATTCTATAGTTTTCAGAGTACAAATTCTTTACCTCTTTGGTTAGTTTTATTCCTCGGTATCTTATGGGTTTTGGTGCAATGGTAAATGGAATCAATTCCTTGACTTCCCTTTCTTCTGCCTCACTGTTAGGCAGTGAGTTTCTATACACTGCTAGTGTATAGAAATGCAACTGACTTCTGTGCATTGATTTTATATCCTGTGACTTTGCTGAATCCCGAGAGCAGTTCTAGTGATTTGGGGGTAGAATTTTTTGAGTTTTCTACATAGAGTATCATGTCATCTGCAAAGAGTGAAAGTTTGACTTCTTCTTTGCCTATTTGGATGCCTTTTATTTATTTTTGTTGTCTGATTGCTGCTGCAGCTAGGTCTTCCAGTACTATATTGAACAACAGTGGTTAAAGTGGACATCCCCGTCATGTTCCTGATCTTAGGGGAAAAGCTCTCAGTTTGAAAGACAAAATTCAAAATATTTATTGACAAGAGAGAACTCAGTCTTCCCTGGGGGAAAACCGTATATCTTAAAATACACAATTCTGTCCAAATTAATCCAGAAAGCCAATTCCATTTCAATCAAGATCCCAACAGGTCTTTTGCAGAACTTTACAAGATGGTCATAAAACTCAGAAGGAATTTAAAGGGCCAAAATGTCCCAGACAAGTTGGAAAAACAAAAAGGAGGTCTTGCGGTGGCAAACATCAGGATTTATTGTTAAGAGTAGTAATTAGGCCTTGTGGTATTGTCTTGGGGATAGAACCATGGAGCAGAAGGGAGGCCCTAGTGCTAGCCCCGGGCAAGAGAACTGAGTGTGTACAAATTTAGTTTCAGAAGTCAATGAGAAGACAACTATCATATGATCTCCCTGATATGAGGAAGTGGTGATGCAACATGGAGGCTTAAGTGGATAGGAGAAGAATAAATGAAACAAGATGGGATTGGGAGGGAGACAAACCATAAGTGACTCTTAATCTCACAAAACAAACTGAGGGTTGCTGGGGGGAGGGGGTTTCGGAGAAGAGGGTGGGATTATGGACATTGGGGAGGGTATGTGCTTTGGTGAGTGCTGTGAAGTGTGTAAACCTGGTGATTCACAGACCTGTACCCCTGGGGATAAAAATATATGTTTATAAAAAATAAAAAGTTAAAAAAAAAAAAAAGAAGTCAATGAGGTGGTAATAGACTTTTCAATAAATGGTGCTGGACCAATTGGCAATCCATATGGCAAAACACCAAATTAATTTTTTTTTTACATGGTAATCATAAAATATTCATTGTTTTCATCAGTTTCACTCTCAGTGCCTTGGAACATCTTTAGTGACCCTTTGAAAATTACCTAGGAGAGCATGCTACCACTCTAGCCCTTCTAAACCTCTTTCTTCCCCAGCTGTATTTGCTAAGATTGCTAGTTTGCTAAGACTGAAGTATAAGCGCCTTTGTCTTCCTTCCATTGCCGTCTCTTCATGGCTGATATCTTCTCTCCTTATGGAGGAAAAAAGAAAAGGCCCTTCTCTCTTCCTGCCTCACTCTTTCCCACCATTAATTAATTCATTTATTCACTTAGGGTACATCTGATGCCATTCCACTTCTCCCAGTACATTTTTCCCCAATCTTTCTTATTGTGATAAAATACATGTAACATAAAATGTATCATCTTAACCATTTTTAAGTGTGCACTTTAGTGGTATTAAAAACATTCGCAATGTCAGCTGTCACCACCATCCATCTCCAGAACTCTGTCATCTTGTAAAACTAAAACTCTGAATGACCCCTCCCTACAACCCCTGGAAACCACCATTTTACTTTCTGTCTCTATGATTTTAACCACTCGAACTACCTCATATAAGTGGAATCATGCAGTTATCTGCCTTTCCATGACTGGCTTATTCTACTCTGTGTAATGTCCCAAGATTCATCCACACTGTAGCATATGTCAGAATTTCTTTCTTCTTAAGCTGAATAATACTTCATCATATGTATATGCCACATTTGGTAACCCATTCATCTGTCAGTGGACACTTGTGTTGCTTCCATGTTTAAGCTATTGAGAATAATGTTGCTATGAACATGGACGTACAAATACCTCTTCAAGATCCTGATTTCAGGGATGCTTGGGTGGCTCAGTTAATTAAGCAACTGTCTTCAGCTCAGGTCATGATCTCAGGGTCCTGGGATCGAGTCCCACATCAGGCTCCCTGCTTATTGGGGAGCCTGTTTCTCCCTCTCCCTCTGCTGCTACCCCTGCTTGTGCTCTCTCTGTGTGTGTCAAATAAATAAATAATATCTTCTTTTAAAAAAAAAAATCCTGATTTCAGTTCTTCTGGATACATCCCCAGAAGTGGAATTGCTGGATCATATGGATTATCAATTCTATTTTCATTTTTTTGAGGAACTGCCATACTGCTTTTTTGTTTTTGTTCGTTCAATGATCATTGTAACACCATGCATGTTTTCCACAGTGACTGCACCATTTTACATTCCCAAGGACAGTTCACACATTGAAAGGAAAATATTCTGTATAACCAAAACACTAACAATATGAAAAGACAGATCATGAGCTAGAAGATGATGTATGTAGGATACATGCCCATCAAAGATCTATATATAGAATACACAGAGAACCACATATCAATAAAAAAGAATACAACTCGGTAGAAAATAAAGGATCAGAATGAGGAGTTCATAGAAACAGAAATTCAAATGATCAGTAAATTTAAAATTTACTTAGACTTACTAGTATAGTAAACGGTGAAAGAAAAATAGTACAGTGAGGTGCCATTTCATGCCCAGCAGAGCTGCATTTAACATCTTAACCATTTTTCAGGGTACAGTTCTGTGGCATTGAGGACATTCACATTGTTGTGTAGCCATTACTGCCATCCATCTCCAGAACCCTTTTCATCCTGGACAACTGAAACTCTGTGCCTATTAGACACCATCTCCCCAATCCTAGTTACTAGAAAGAAACCGATGTCCAAATCCCATACATGTGATTGGTAGGACCTGCCTAAATCACAAAGGGAATGTAGAAAATGCAATTGTTAACTTTTCAGGCTTTGCAGTATAGCAAGCATACCACTAGAAGCTAGAATGGTAACTGAGCATCATTCTACCATGTCTACTGTCAATATCTACCAGTATTGGTCCTGGAATACACTTGGGAAGGGTTGTTCTGAATAGGGAAGCCAGGTTCAGGGGCAGATTCTATTGAGTTTGAGTGACCAAAATCAATCTCACTGAAGTCTATGCCCGGGACCAATCCCTGTAACTCCCAACAGAAGCCTATGCAGGGTTTTCCAACAACAGTGGGAAATGACACTTCTCCTAGCATAAATCCTACTAAGGCCAGTCCTGGCTAAAAGACCTGACATTTGTTGCCACTGGGATTTGGCTATCCTTGAACCTTTCATCTCGGTGAATTGCTTTTCTATTTGTACTTTCTTTTTAAGTGGTCGGTTGCCGCCGCGTCCTCCCAGACTTCTCTCATTATCGTGTATGTGGTTTGCTACTCTCCTCATTTAATTGCATTACTGACTGACAAGATTTGTTTAGGGCCCAATTCTCTATGGGTGACAGCTCATGAGTTCCCTTCTCCTTTTCCTCAAGAAAAAATGAGGAAACCGAACAACTGTGAATCCTAACAGCTTTTATCCAGCTCTCAAGCTTTCGTCCACTTTCAGTATTCCTGTCACTATGACTGTGTCATCGGCAGAGCGCTTCGGTGACGATCAGATTTCGATGTATCAAACTGGCAAAAACACATTAAAGAAGATTGCAATAATTCCAGCCCCAAATCCAAACAGATAAGGATTATATTACTCAAGAACTTACCCCGAGTGACAGAAACTGAACTCATCCAGTAGAAATACTCATTAGCATTCAGCAGCCAAGATTTCAAGTCTAACCGCTTCTGGTAGTGGTTCTGTATATTTATTTCAGAATCATCTGGAAATCTCTGGCTCCTTAAGGTAGCCCCCTTTAAATCTTTTTGAACGACATGGTGTCGTCATTTGCCTCACTGCACTGATGTTTTCCATTTCCTCAGGCCAGTCCAGCCATTGACACAAAGACTAATATTTGATGACAGATGGCTCTGTGAGCTTCTGGTAAGGCCATATCTCACTTTTGGAAAGCAAGCGATAACTGAGTTCCTCTAGAGCCTTATTTATTATACTATTATTGTGCACAAACTCATTAGATGTAAAACATTCTGCCAGTCAACCTGATCCTGCTCTTCCCCAGCTGTCACGCTGGCAGCTCAAAGATGGCGACAGATGATACTGATGGACAGTACGGCTGCCATCTCCTGCCTTCCCAAATTTAAAGCTGGATGCTTCTCAACTGAGGGAACGTGCTGGAGAAAAGCACTAGGAAGTCACCCTGCAGTATCCTGTGGTTTAATCACCATGGTAGTTTACTAAATGCTATTCATAGGACCCCACTGGCCAGGTTTTCCTAGCACTTGCAAGCATACTTAGGGCAACCGTATGAAATCAAATTACATCCCTCCCTCTGGTGCAACAAGAATGCTGTCAGTCTTGCATCCTGGTCCCAGTTCTTGCTAATGACCAGTTCTTTTTCCCTTTCCAGTTTCAATACTCATACATTTCTCATAGGCATTTTTGCAATAATATAAGAAGTAACAATTTATTCAATCACTTGTTTAACAAGAGCATTCACTCTGGAGTACTTGCTATGCCCCAGCCACTGTCCCAGCCCAAATATATGGAGAGATAAACCAAGAACTTCCCTGACTCTTTGGAAAGAAACTGGGCATCTACATGCAAATGTTTTAGGGTGACATTTTAGCTGTGGTAACAAATAGGCCCCCAAATACAGTGGCTTTGGGAATATGGAAGTTTATTTCTCTCTCATTAATAGACCCAGGATTGGCAGGTGGCTCCCCTCTTACATCCAGAAATGCAGGTTCCTTCCATTTTTTTCCTCCATGATCCATAGGTCATCCCTAGTCTGCATGGTGAAACTGGGTTGCAGACACAGGAGGAGGTAGAGAATGGGAGTCATAGGAAAGGAATTTTCTTTTAAGGAATGACATGAGTTGGGGCACCTGGGTGGCTCAGTGGTTTGGGCTGCTGCCTTCGGCTCGGGTCATGATCTCAGGGTCCTGGGATCGAGCCCTACATCGGGCTCTCTGCTCAGCAGGGAGCCTGCTTCCTCCTCTCTCTCTGCCTGACTCTGCCTACTTGTGATCTCTGTCAAATAAATAAATAAAATCTTTAAAAAAAAAAAAAAGGAATGACATGAGTATTTCTTACATTCCATCAGTGAATGCTTATTTGGCCATACCTAGCTATAAAATAGATTGGGAAACAATCTCCAGCTGGACAAACATGTTCACGGGAAGAAGAGAAAAATGGATTTTAGTGGAAAACTGGTAGTCTTTCCCACACAATACTATGTGCTAAATATTGTTAGAGGAACATATCAAAGAGGCCAAATCATGAAATCGTTAAATACCCAGGTTCAGGCGTCAGACAAGCTATATTTGAATCCCAGGACACAATACAGTATCATTCACTTAGTAGGTACCCAGGAAGTATTAGATAAGGTTATTATTTACCATTCCATGGATATACAATAAAAAGATTAGATAGACTGCCTATGAGTGGGTCCTATCGGGCTTAGATAAGGAGGTAAACTTTGGCTGAGTCTCAAAGGACCAATAGAAATTGAACAAGTGGGACCTCGGTCATTCTGGGCACACATTTGCCAAAGGAAGTACATGACCAGATAATGTTTTTTTACCTGTGAGCAATTAAAATTTTCTCCTACCAAGGGAGCTCATATTGGGCCCCCTGGGTCTCACATTCTGGCTCCATAGTGACACTGAACCTCAGATCCCCATGAGAAGATGTGGGAGAAGAGAGATCATCAACATATATCATGAGATTCAGGGGACAGGTGTCATATCACTGAAGACAGGCAGCAGAAAACCCAGAGTCATAATCCAATATGAAACTCATCTTCTATGTTTGGAAGACAAGAATCCAAACCAGAGAAGCAAGGATTCTGGGAAAATGGCAGAATAGGAAGCACCAGGAATCTGTCCCTTACCTAGGCAGGGATTGCACTGGCAAAATCTGGCTGATGTAACTATTTTGAAACTCTGGAGTCTGTTTCAAGGCCTACAACTTCCAGAGGAAGATTTTAATGCCTGTTGCAGTTAATTTTGGTCAATTTCAGCTCCCAACATGGTAGCCCTCAACCCCTCAGCCATATGGCATATAGCTTCAGTCCCTTTTGGGTGGGCAATAAGGACCCCAACCTCCAAAAACTGAGGATCTGGTGCCCTCTGCTGATTGTTGCTTCTGATCTTGAAGATGCAGAAACATAGGCAGGCGGTCATTGTTGCACTTCTCCTTACAATGTTGCAAGCTCTTCCGCTTCCAGCTGAAGCAACTTCCAGGGAAATCAAAGGCACGTACACCTTTCCCTCCTCTTTTCATACCCTTCATTTTGCTCCTTCCTCTTTCCCTCTTTTTGAGAGCCAGACATTTAAAGTCCGGGGATTTCAAAATTTCATATTTCGTATGAAGGAAATAAAAAGGTCACCATGTCTGGGCCAGGGAAAGGCACAGTCTTTTAAAAAAGACCTGAGAAGACTTTAATTTTATGCTTTAGGCTGATTCCCAACAACCCTGAGGAAGAGGGAGAATGTGATTTCCAGAGTTACTACATTATTAGACTCAAATGTCCATTTTTTAACAAAAAATAAGAAGGCATACAGGAAACTATGGCCCATTTAAAGGGGAAAAAAAGAAAGCAAAAGAAACCATCACCAAGAAAAACCAGATGACAGAATTGCTAGGCAAAAACTTAAAAACAACTGTATTAAAGATGCTCAAAGAACAAAAGAAAGACAGGGAGAAAGTCAAGAAAGAAATGTATAAGAAAAATGGAAATACCAATAAAGAGATAGAAAACCTAAAAACAAATTAAAAAGAAATTATGGAAATGAAAATTACAATAACTGAAATGAAAAATTCACTAGAGTGAGTCAAAGGTATATCAGAGCAGCCAGGAGAAAAAGAAAATATGCAAACTTTAAAAGAGGACAATTGAAATGATCAAATCTGAAGAACAGAGATTAAAAATACTGAAGAAAAGTGAATAGAGCCTAAAGGACATGTGGGACACCATAAAATGGATCAACATATGCATTATGGGAGTCCCAGAAAGAGAAAAGAGAGAAAGAGGCAAAGAGATTAGTCAAAGATATAATGCCCCAAAACTTCCCAAGTCTGATTAAAGACATGAATATGAACATCCAAGAATCTCAACAAACTCCAAGTCAAATGAATTAAAAAAGACCTTAGTATAGAAACATTATAATCAAGCTGTTCCAAGACACAGACAAAGAGAGAATCTTAAGAGCAGCAAGAGAGGATTAATGCATCACCTACAAGTGATGCTCAATAATATGATTAGCAGATTTCCCATCAGATACTTTGGAGGCCAGAAAACTGTGGGCTTTTATATTAAAAGTTCTGAAAGAAAAAAACTGTCAACCAAGAATCCTATATCTGGCAAAACTGTCCCTCAACAGTGAGGGAGAAATTAATACACTCCCAAAAAACAAAAGCTAAGAAAGTTCATTACCACTAGACCTGCCCTGCAAGAATGCTAAAAGGAATGCTGCAGGTTGAAATGGAAGGACAGGGCGCCTGGGTGGCTCAGTGGGTTAAGCCGCTACCTTCGACTCGGGTCATGATCTCAGGGTCCTGGGATCGAGTCCCGCATTGGGCTCTCTGCTCGGCAGGGAGCCTGCTTCCTCCTCTCTCTCTCTGCCTGCCTCTCTGCCTACTTGTGATCTCTCTCTGTCAAATAAATAAATAATATCTTTAAAAAAAATTCTGAAATGGAAGGACACTAGACAGTGACTTGAAGCTGTATGAAGAAATAAAGATCTCACTAAAGATAAATACATGAACAGTTGTAAAGCTAGTATTATTTTAACTTTGGTTCATAGCTCCAATTTTTATATTCTACATAGCTTAAGAGACTAATATATTTTCTAAAATTATTAGTTTAGAAGCTACTACTATAACTTTGGTTTATAATTTCACATTTTGTTTCCTACATAATTTAAGAGATTGATGCATTTAAAAACAATTACTAGTTTATGGTTTTGGACATACAATGCATAAAAATGTAATTTGTAACACAAATAACTGAAAGTGGATGAGGGATCTTGTATGCTACTGGGGTTATTCTGGTACAAATTCCAATTGGAATGTTATCATGTTAGGATGTTAAAATGTAATCTCCATGGTAACCACAAAGAAAATAGCTATAGAATATACACTAAAGGAAGTAAAAAGAGTTATATTTCATTGCAAAAAATCAACTAAACAAAAAAGAAGACAATAATGCAGGAAATAAGATACAAAAAAGACACAAAGCATATAAAATGCATCAAAATGACATAAGTAAATCCCTCATTACCAGTAATTACTTTAAATGTAAGTAGACTAAATTCTCTAATCAAAAGATAGAGATTGGCAGAATGGATTCTAATCCACCTCTATGCCATCTACAAAAGACTCACTTTAAATCTAGAGACACAAACAGGTTGCAAGTGAAAATATGGAAAAATATATTCAATATGAATAGTAATCAAAAGAGACCAGCTATCAGTAAGCTACACCCCCCCACACACACATAATGGATGATTCCACTTACATAAGGTACTTAGGTCACAAACAGAAAGTGGAGTGGTGTTTATTGAGGGGTTAAGAGAATAGGGAAATGGAATTGTTGTTTGATGAATATAGCCTTTTAGTTTTGTAAGACAAAAAGAGTTCTGGAGATGGATGGTGGTGATGATTGTACAACAATGTGAATGCACTTAATACCACTGAAGTATTCCTTTTAAAAAGGTTAAGGGACACCTTGGTGGGTTGTTAAGTGTCTACCTTCAGTTCAGGTCATGATCCCAGTGCCCTGGATTGAGTCCCACATCAGGCTCCTTGCTCATCGGGGAGCCTGCTTCTTCCTCTGCCTGTAGCTTTCCCTGCTTGTGCTCTCTGTGTGTCTCTTACAACTAAATAAAATCCCTTTTAAAAATGGCTAAGATGGTAAATTTTATGTTATGTGTATTTTACCACAGTTTTATTAAGTGCTATTAAATTTTAAGAAATCTAATTTCATCCAAATTGGATCTTTACAATCCTTATGTCCCAAATGATACTCGATAAAAAGTGTACACCATGGTCCGACAGGTCCGGGAAACACTTTATATTATATCTCAATCCATATGATCTTCTCCAGTTCTCAGAGAGGAGCTACAAAAAGGAAACCTTTGTTTTTCCCATTTTCATGGAAGAGTTTGGTCACTCAACAGTGACCAAGAGTTTGGTCATTCAACAGTGATCAAGACCCAAGAATTTTTTTGAAACATTGTCACTTCTCATATGCCCTGTCCCTGCAGTTGCTGGTCTACAGGAAATTTCGCTGGCCACAGTTCCTGATCCTTATCTGTGGCAAACTGTTAATTTAGTGACCCCTACGATGAGTTTCTCTCTCATCTTTGAATCTCACCTGGCCTTATGACTTAAAGCAGAATTGACACAGTGCCAGTTCTAGGTCTAGTACTTATGAAGGTCTGGAAGCTTCCATGTTCACACTTCAAGGGGAATCAGCTGCAGTGTAAGAAATCTAACTTCTCTGAAAGCATCAGGCTGTGAGGCAGCCCAAAACAACCACATGAGAGGATCTGAGGAGCAGAATCAATGAAGCTGGCAACAGTAAGTCATTCCATTCGGCTTTCAATCCTTTGAGCACAGGAGGTGATGCTACATGAAGCAGAGATTAGGAGCCTGCCCAGAGTGCAGATTGGAAGCAAACAAGCAATTGTTACTTTAAGCCTCCATGTTTCAGGCTGGTTTATTTATGCAGCAAGAGCTGTGCAAAACGGTATGTTTTCCATCTGACTGAGTGGGGTCTTGAGCAGACCAGTGGGGGCTTCTGATATCTTCATTCACTCTTTCACCTTTAGTACCCCCTTTCCCTGATGTTCTATATCCTCTAGCCTGCATCTCTGAATTATCTTATCTGAAGAATAAGGACATCTTCTACCTAATTACAGTACTACTGTCATATTTAAGACAACTTTTAACTCAACAATGTCATTTAACATACACTCAGGGGCACCTGGGTGGCTCAGTGGGTTAAGCCTCTGCCTTCAGCTCAGATCAAGATCTCAAGGTCCCGGGATCCAGCCCTGCATCCAACTCTCTGCTCAGCAGAGAGCCTGCTTCCCCGCCTCTCTCTGCCTGCTTGTGATCTCTGTCTCTGTCAAATAAATAAATAAAATCTTAAAAAAAAAAAAAAACCATACAGTCCACAATTGAATTTTGCTATTTGTGCCCAAATAAATTCTTATAGCAAGTTTTTTTTTTTAAAGCTGCAGAAGCTACTTGACACTTACTCACTGCATTTGGTTTTTATATACATGATGAATTCTTGAAATTACTGAAGAAAAAGATCATAACTAGAAATCCCAGTGTGGTTATTATTTGGGCAGTTCTTTGCTCCTCTCAGAATGAGGAGCAACATTTGTTCTACCCTTGTCACAGTCCTATGTTTTAACAGGAGTTAGCATTTGTGGTGAATGCTATTGTAAACTAGTCCTTTCTAGGCTATCAAGTACTTTTGTATACGTTATTTTCATTTATAGTCATACATAAACACCTAGTGTCCTTAGTACTTGGTATATTGGCTTCTTCATGGGTCTTATCTATGTTCTTATTTTATTTCTTGGTGGATCATTTCTTTCCCTCCATAGTGATTCTAAGCTGTATATTTCCCTTTTGGGAACCCCTATGCCCTTCATGTTTATTTACTCTTTTGAGTAGAGACAAATCACTCTGGATGATACTTAGAAAGAGTGAGAACTGGTGGTTGGGAAGAAAAAAAGGAAGGAAGAACAGATTTTGCAAAGTGGTATCAAGAGAGTGAAAGTAAATAAACCCAGGACCTTCCTGCCTCTGTTGGTGGAAGATATGGTAACACATCTCCAGACACAGGGGGGAGTCCAGAATACAAGAGTCTATTAACCCTAGTCACGACACTAAACAGAGTATCTTTCTTGCATGAAGAACCAGACATACATTCTTATAATTCTTCTTGATTTACGCATTATCTAGCCCAAAATCAAATACATTCACAAGCTTCTTATTGATACTGCATGGAAGGACCCTGAAGGCTCCTGGTGAGCTTCTACTGCCTTTACATCATGTGGGGGAGCTATCATTTTATTCTAATAGATGCCAGAATGTGTACAAGGACTTTGGAAGGTTTATTCATGATCTCAGTTCTCTAAGGTGGAGTCCCTTTCTTGTGAGTCCTCTACCTGCAGGAAAAGGGACTGTAACCTTTGGCTTGGACAGTTCTCTTCCACCCTCCATACTAGGAAACCGTCAGAAAACAGAAGGCTGCAGGAACTCCACAGACTATCCCTAGGACCCTGGAAGTCAGATGTAAATGTTTGCCTATTTCTTTCTAAGGGAACAGCTCTGCAAGTCCTGAGGAAGGGCTTTAGAGAGAGAAAAAAAGGCAAAAGGACAGATTGCAGGCTCTATCTTCTATGTGGTCTCAGGGGAAGAACTACTGATTAAAATGGAAGGTCAACATCCTCCCTGATGGGCAAATTTGAGATCCTTGAAGAGCCTCTCAGCCCAGTAGGACTCTCAAGCCTGGCTTTGAGTGGGCAGAAAGAGACTCAGCGATTCTCCCTCTGAGGCCAGTCTTGGCCTGAACTCATCTTTAAATACAGAGCATTTGGATCCTTATGCTGCCTGTGATGCCCTGGTCAGGAAAGCATTTGTCACAGCTCCTACATTTGTAATTTCCTAAAGATGCCTAAGGTTTAAGTCACACTGAGCCTCTCTTTGCAGAAAGTGAGAGATGACATTGGCCCACATAAGTCCAGAATAACTCACTGGGTCCTGTTTACACAACTTATCCACATGGTTTTTCAAGACCATTCCTGACCCCTCCGTGGTAACTCTGCATCCACTTGCCAAGCACAGCAGGCCCTTTTTCTAGGATAGCAGAAAGCTTAATCCTGAAATTGTAAATAGATGTCAGATATTATTATAGCTTCAGTTTGGGATCATAATCCTGTTCCCTCATCTTCATGGTTAGGAACAGAGATTCTAAGGCAGCCACATTATCATTGAGGGGTTGGATGCTCCCTGGCCTGTGAAGGGCAGACCACAAGGTCAGGGAAAAGCTCCCTTCACCTTTGTCTTCAACCACCAGCCCTCAGTCCCTGGCTCGCAAACTTTTCCACATAAAACTATTCTGCTAGGGTTTCCCATAGCTATTCCCTTGGAACCCTCACATCCTTATTTGTCAGGTAAGACTCAACAAGGAAAAAACCAGCATCCCAAGAAGACTTCTCTGAAATGGAATCAGGCATAGGCTGGGGAGCCAATAGAGACAACAAACAGAAGTTATTTTTGGTCTCACTGGTGTTAAATTAATTAAACAAGGAGGCCACTCAATGAGGTGGCTTTAATGCCTTAGTAGCCTATGTAAGCAAATCAAAACCTAAGCCTATAAATCTCTCAAAGTTTAGAAATCAAAACCTAAGGACAACCAATTATAGCCAACTAGACTTTTCCAAATAAGGCAACCACTCAAGCTTCAGCTAATGAATAATTTCCCTGCTTTGCTTCTGTCTCTTCTCTATGCAAGTCCTTCCCTACCTCCTGTACATGGAGTGCTCCTAACCACTTACTGTTTGGTGCTCCCTGATTCAAATCAATTTTTGCTCAAATTAACATAATTTGGGGAAAGATTTTAAGAAATCTCTACACCCAGTGTGGGGCTTGAACTTGCAACCAGGAGATCAAGAGTTGCATGCTCCACTGACTGAGCCAGCAAGGCACCCCACAAATTAACATAATTTTGATATGAACTGCAAATTTTCTGTGAACATAGAAAATTCCCTACTTGGAGTTTTTCCTGCTGGTTTTGGTTCACCGGAACACCTGGATCTGGACAAATCTGGAGCTGCTCCAGCCTGCCCCCTTAAGCTAAAATGCTTCCCTTTCCTGCTGCATGCCTATGTCCACTGGAAAATTGTCTGGCTTGTTATGCAGAGCAGCTCTGACCTCCCATCCTACTCCTTAGAACATTGATTCCCAAACTTGAGTGGCATCAGAATCATCAGAATCCCCGGGAGGTAGGATTAACTCAGGAGGTAGGTTTAACTGTGGGGTTAGGTTAAAGGGATTAACTGTGGAGGTAGGTTAACTACATCCACAAAGATTCAGATCCAGGGGTCTTGGTGTGGACTGAGGACATGCGTTACTTTCTCCCTTCCTTCCTTCCTTTCTTTGTTTCTTTCAGATTTTATTTACTTATTTGACAGAGAGAGAGAGAGAGAGAGAGAGCACACGCACACAAGCAGGGGGAAGGGCAGAAGAAGAAGGAGAAGCAGACTCCCTGCTGAGTGGGAAACCCTGAGATCAGGACCTGAGTCAAAGGCAGAAGCTTAAAGGGCTGAGCTACCTAGGAACCCAAGAATATGCATTTCTTACAAGTTTCCTAGAGATGCTGTTACTGCTGGTCTGGAGGCCACAGTTTGAGAACAATTTCCTAAAATCTCTGTGGTACCAATTACCTGCTGTCCCCTTGTTTTCTTTGCACATCTTCCCATTTTGGACAAACCACGTCTCCAAATTATGTGGCATGGTAGAAAAACTCCCCTTTTTCCTGAGTTCATTAGACAAGTTTTTTTCTGAACTGATCCCTGGTGGAACATGGAAAAGAATATAAGAGCTAAGTCACATACTAAAAGTTACCTTTCACCTACAGCTACCACTCAGAGTCAAGCTTTGTGTTGGTTCCCAATTAAAGGTAATTATAGGTGAATAGAAGAAAAGAATTTCAGGAGTAATAGAGAATTTAAACTTCACTGGCTAATTCAACTGCCTTTTGAACTCGTCTTAGGAATCATTTATCTTTCCAAGTCCATTTACAAACTGGTAGTTTTTACTGTCAGAAAGCATTTTCCCATACAAACTCTACATAATGGCTAGGAAGGTGTTCAGATGAGCCTATAAAAGCTTACTCTTTTGATTTTGTGGCAAAAAATATTCATTTCATCCAAAAACAAAAGGTAGGAAACCATATTACATTTTGTTCTAAATATCATAAGACATTTAAACATATAGAGTACATCAAAAGTCTCCTCTTAATAAGTATTTTTCAATGCGTTATACTACAAATAATTAAGACACAAAATGAAATTAAATGAGATAAAATTTCATTTTACATGAAATATTAGTGCTGAAGGAAAGGACACTTCCACTTTTATTTTAACTAGATGGGGTGCTTCATGGATATCCCAATGGATCATTTGGGGGAAATTTCAAGAGCTTTAGAAATAGACAATTCTGGTTCTTTATTAGACCCAGTTTCATTTCTAAATGTATAAGCTTCCAGGGCATTTTGGAGAAATAGCTGGTTCTAGACCTGGGGCATAGAAAGTTCAAGAAGAGCTGGGAACAACTTCTTGTGACAGAAAGGACTGACTCTGAAAATCATGGAAATACATCAAAAGGATGCAGGAATTATCTTGAAGAAGTTCCCACTGACCAAATTTGAGATAATTTGACCATAAAGATAATTACTGACAGTAATAGGTTATAACCCATAAATAAAATAAGAATCTATCATCTCATGGTTATTATATACACACTGCATATATATGTGTGTGTATGGACATAAGCATACATATGCATAATTAAAAATTAGATATTAGAATGTTAATTAATAGTACAAACTTAATATAAAAGTATATATACACATACATTATTAGTATATTATGTATAAGTATCTATGTGTATGCCTATACATAGTACACATTAGCTGACATTCTACTATAAAAAAGATCTTTCCCTTCTCTCCCATTTGTTTCTACATAGAATGACAACTAATAAGTGTGGCAGAAATGAGGCAATTAGAAATATCACCATTTTGCAGTCATCATATTAATAGTGGTGTAAGAATTATCAATGGATGCTAAAACTAGTGTATGAACATTTGATTAAGAATGGTATATCTATGTGGAGAAAGGGGAACCCTCCTACACTGTTGGTGGGAATGCAAGCTGGTGCAACCACTCTGGAAAACAGCATGGAGGTTTCTCAAAAAGTTGAAAATAGAGCTACCCTATGACCCAGCAATTGCACAACTGGGTATTTACCCTAAAGATACAAATGTAGTGATCGAAAGGGGCATGTGCACCCAAATGTTTATAGCAGCAATGTCCACACTAGCCAAACTATGGAAAGAACCTAGATGTCCATCAACAGATGAATGGATAAAGAAGATGTGGTATATAATGGAATACTATGCAGGCATCAAAATAAATGAAATCTTGCCATTTGCGACGACATGGATGGAACTAGAGGGTATTATGCTTAGCGAAATAAGTTAATCAGATAAAGACAACTATCATATGATCTTCCTGATATGAGGAAGGAGAGATACAATGTGGGGCATTTGGGGGTAGGAAAATAATAAATGAAACAAGATGGGATCAGGAGGGAGAAAAACCATAAGAGACTCTTAATCTCACAAAACAAACTGAGGGTTGCCGGGAAGAGGGGGGTAGAAAGAGGGTGGTGGGGTTAGGGACATTGGGGAGGGTATTGCTATGGTGAGTGCTGTGAAGTGTGTAAACCTGGCAATTCACAGACCTGTACCCCTGGGGCTAATAATACATTATATGTTAATTTAAAAATTTAAAAGTTAATTTTAAAAATTTACACAAAAAAGAAAAAAAATGAATGGTATATCTATTCTCAAAATGTTCATTCTCCAATAACTAATTAGTTACAAAGGGAAAATAGTAACTCTATAATGGAGAAACTTGAGATCAGTATTAACATCACCAACAATGGGACACATCGACCTCAGATGCACCAGGAAGAAAGCAGTGTCAATTCTGGATATTTCCTCCCAACATGTGTAATCCAAAACTAATCATGAGGAAAAATCAGACAAGCCCACACTAAGGTATATCTTATGGAATGACTAGCCTGTTTTTCAAAAAAATGTTAAGGTTAAGGAAGACAAAGAAGGAATTAGGAACAGTCCCAGACTGAAGGAGGTTAAAGAGTTGTACCAACCAAATGCAAATGTGTGATCCAGAATTATGTCCCAATCCAGAAAAAAATCTGCCATGGAGGACACTATTAGGACAGAGGGTAAAAGTTGAATAATGAATGTTTATAGTTAATAATAATAATATTAAATTTAAACAAAGCACCTATCTATAGATGAGTGGATAAAATGATGTGATATATACACATACAATGGAACAATTATTGGTCATTAGAGCATGAAATCTTGCCATATGTGACAACATAAATGGACCTAGAGGGCATGACACTAAGTGAAATAAGTCAGACAGTAAAAGACAAATATCATGCAATTTCATTCATATGTATAATCAAAAAAAAAAAAACCAAAAGTATAAAGAACCAAAAAACAGATTTTTAAATACAAAGAACAAACTGGTATTGCCAAAGGGGAGACAGGTAGGCAAGTGAGTGAAATAGGTAAAGGGGATTAGGAGATACAAACTTCCAGTTATAAAATAAGTCAAGGATATGAAAACCACAGCATTAGGGATAAAGTCACTAACATTATAATAACATTGTACGGTGACAGATGATGATTATACTTATCATGGTGAACACAGTAACATATACAATTGTCAGATCACTATGTTGTACACCTAAACTAATATAATATATGTCGACCATACTTCCATAATAAAAAAAAATGAAAGTACTGTCAGTAGTTTTCCTGATTTTGATCATTGTCTAAGAGAATTTCTTTGTTTTTATTTATTTTTCTAAAGGTTTTATTTATTTATTTTTCAGAGAGAGAGAGAGCATGAGCAGGGGGAGCGGCAGGCAGAAGGAGAAAAGGCTCCCCACTGAGCAAGGAGCCCAAGGCAGGACTCAATCCCAGGACCCTGGCATCATGACCTGAGCCAAAGGCAGATGCTTAACTGACTGAGCCACCCAGATGTCCCACAAATTTCTTTGTTTTGAGAAAAAGCACTTGGATATCAAGGGGTAAAGAAACATGATATCTGCAAGTTGTATTCAAAGAGATCAGAAAGAAAGTGCATGCAAGAGAGAGAAAGAATACTAAAACATATGTGGCAAAATATAGACCAGTCATGAATCTGAATAAAGAGTAAATGACCTCAATTGAGGCAGGAATCTCTCAAAATCCTGGAGGAGAATTTAGGCAATAACCTCTTTGACATCAACCACAGCACCTTTTTTCAAGACATGTCTCCAAAGGCAGAGGAGACAAAAGCGAAAATGAACTTTTGGGACTTCATCAAGATAAAAAGCTTCTGCACAGCAAAGGAAACAATGAACAAAACAAAGAGGCAACTCATTGAATGGGAGAAGATATTTGCAAATGACACTATAGACAAAGGGCTGATATCCAAGATCTATAAAGAATGCCTCAAACTCAACACCCAAAACCCAGATAATCACATCAAAAAATGGGCAGAAGACACGAACAGACACTTCTCCAAAGAAAGCTTACAAATGGCTAAGAGACTAATGAAAAAATGTTAATCATAATCCATGGGGGAAATGCAAATCAAAACCACATTGAGATACCATCTTACAACAGTGAGAATGGCCAGAATTAACAAGACAAGAAACAACAAGTGTTGGAGGGCTTGTGGAGAAAAGGGAACCCTCTTATACTGTTGGTGGGAATGAAAGTTGGTGGATCCACTTTGGAAAACAGTGTGGAGATTCCTTAAGAAATTAAAAATAGAGCTACCCTATGACCCTGCAATTGCACAACTGGGTATTCACCCCAAAGATACAGATGTAGTGATAAGAAGGGCCATGGGCCACATGTGCCCTAATGTTCATAGCAGCAATGGCCACAATCGCCAAACTGTGGAAAGAGCCAAGATGCCCTTCAACAGAGGAATGGATATATACAATGGAATATTACACCTCCGTCAGAAAGGATGAATACTCAACTTTTATATCAACATGGACAGGACTGGAGGAGATTATGCTGAGTGAAGTAAGTCAAGCGAGAAATTCAATTATTATATGGTTTCACTTACTTGTGGAACACAAAGAATAACATGGAGAACATTAGAAGAAGGAAAGGAAAAGTGAATTGGGTGAAATCGGAGAGGGAAACGAACCATGAGAGACTGTGGACTCTGAAAAACAAACTGAGGGTTTTGGAAGGGAGTGGGGTGGGGGGATGAGTGAGCCTGGTTGTGGGTATTAAGGAGGGCACGTATTGCATGGAGGACTGGGTGTGGTGCATAAACAATGAATCTTGGAACACTGAAAAAATGAAATTAAGTTTAAAATATAAGGGTTGAAGGAAAGGGGACATGATAAAGATGATGTGCATATTATTTAGAGATTGAGACATGTATAAATATGAGAATAGTACCCCTAAGGAAGAGGAGAGAGGTGAGGCATGGAGCCACTGTTTTTGTTATAAAAGTTTAGGACTATTTGATTTCATAAACTATATGCATGTATTACTTAAATAAATTTAAAAAATAATTTAAATGTCAAAAAATGAGCAAATGTGATTCTTTGTATTATTCTTGAAACTTTCCTGAGAGTTTGAGATTATTTCAAAATGAAACAAGTTTTTAAGAATGTAAGTTTTCTTGCTTCCTCATACTGGGCACTACTAACTCTTATTTGTTCTCAGAGGACAATGTCAGGATCATCCTCTCACTTCCAAATGGGATAAACACTATAAGGTGTTTTATTTAGATGGCAAAGCAATTTTTTTTGCCTCCCCCTGGGGCATTGTTTGTACTCCTTCTGTCTTGAATCTTTCTAGCTTTGAGTGCACACTCTTGCCTAGTCTCTCAGGAGACTCTCTTTCTCTTGGTCCAAATGAGGGTCTTGGGCCTGGAGTAGGAAGGAATTTTTAACAATGGAAGGTTAGTGCTCAGACCTCACACTCTGTTTATGCTGCCCAGAGACATCCCCTGGTCTGACCTCTGGGCACTGCCAAGGTCCATTCCATTGGTCAATTAATATTGATTAAGACTCCTGGAATTCAGAGGTTGAGGAAGCCAAAGGGGAAAATGGGGAGGTCTAGATTCTAAACCAGTATTAGTAGAAAGTGAGCAACCTTCATCTGAAGGAAGGCTCTGATTTTACTTCTGTTCTCAGAAGATCAGTGTTACAAAGAGGGGACATAGATGGGGTGTGTCATACTTGGTCAGCTGCAGCCGTGCAGTTGGCCTGCATACCAGCTTTGCCAGCTTGCCACGAGCCAAGCAGCTGAGCAGGAGGAGTAGAACCAGATGGAGAAGAAAGGGAGAATAGTCGTGGCAATTAGGCCCCACTGCAGCAAGCAGCTTGTATCCAAGTTAGAATGGTCCTGACCACACAGTTATTATCCACAGAAACTGTTTTCTCTTTGGATCAAGCCAAATGGACCCCATGGAGATGCTCCTAACTCTTAGAGGACCTCTTGGCCATCCATCTTAGGCTACTATGCCAATTCTTGGCCTCCAAGACCCAAGACCCAAGAACCAAGATCAGGGGGAGGAGTCAAGATGGTGGAGAAGTAGCAGGCTGAGACTGCTTCAGCTAGTGGAGATCAGCTAGATAGCTTATCTAAAGATTGCAAACACCTGAAAATCCATCCGCAGATCAAAGACAAGAAGAACAGCAATTCTGGAAACAGAAAAACAACCACTTTCTGAAAGGTAGGACCAGCGGAGAAGTGAATCCAAAGCGAATGGAAGATAGACCCCGGGGGGAGGGGCCGGCTCCTGGCAAGCAGCGGAGCAACCGCGCAAAAATCAGGACTTTTAAAAGTCTGTTCCACTGAGGGACATCGCTCCAGAGGCTAAACCGGAGCGAAGCCCACGCGAGGTCAGCGTGGCCTCAGGTCCCTCAGGGTCACAGAAGGATTGGGAGTGTCTGAGTGTCGCAGAGCTTGCGGGTACTGGAACGGGAAAGCCGGCTACAGAGACAGAGCCGACAGTAAGCTCACAGCTCAGTGTTACCTTGAACCGGTCGCAGGCTCGGTGAGCTCGGAGCGCGGCCGGAGGTCAGGCAGACGGGAGTGACTGGGCGCTGTTCTCTGAGGGCGCACTGAGGAGTGTGGCCCTGGGCTCTTGGCTCCTCTGGGATGGAGACCAGGAGGCCGCCATTTGTATTCCCGCCCTCCGGAACTCTACGGAAAGCGCTCAGGGAACAAAAGCTCCTGAAAGCAAACCCAAGCGGATTACTCACCCCGGCCCTGGGTAAGGGCAGTGTAATTCCGCCTGGGGCAAAGACACTTGAGAATCACTACAACAGGCCCCTCCCCCAGAAGATCAACAAGAAATGAGCCGAGACCAAGTTCACCTACCAAGGAGTGCGGTTTCAATACCAAGGAGAGCAGCAGAATTCCAGAGGAGGAGAAAGCCAAGCACGGAACTCATGGCTTTTTACCTGTGATTTTTTTTTTAGTCTTGCAGTTAATTTAATTTTTTTCTTTTTCAGTTTTTGTTGTTTTTTTTTTTTCGCCTTCGGGTAAAATTTTTTTTTTAACTGTTACCTTTTTCTTTTTTAACTATTTTTTACTAGTTTATCTAATATATATATTTTTTCTTCTTTACATTTTTCTTAGGTGTTTTCTTTTTCTTAATTCTTTTCTTTTCTATTTTTTTCTTTTTTCTTTTTTTTTTTTCTTCCTTCCTTTTTGAACCTCTTTTTATCCCTTTCTCCCCCCTCACGATTTTGGATCTCTTCTAATTTGGTTAAAGCATATTTTCCTGGGGTTGTGGCCAACCTTTTAGTATTTTACTTGCCCCTTCATATACCCTTATCTGGACAAAATGACAAGACAGAAAAATTCAACACAAAAAAAAGAACAAGAGGCAGTACCGAAGGCTAGGGACCTAATCAATACAGACATTGGTAATATGTCAGATCTAGAGTTCAGAATGACAATTCTCAAGGGTCTAGCCGGGCTCGAAAAAGGCATGGAAGATATTAGAGAAACCCTCTCGAGAGATATAAAAGCCCTTTCTGGAGAAATAAAAGAACTAAAATCTAACCACGTTGAAATAAAAAAAGCAATTAATGAGGTGCAATCAAAAATGGAGGCTCTCACTGCTAGGATAAATGAGGCAGAAGAAAGAATTAGTGATATAGAAGACCAAATGACAGAGAATAAAGAAGCTGAGCAAAAGAGGGACAAACAGCTACTGGACCACGAGGGGAGAATTCGAGAGATAAGTGACACCATAAGACGAAACAACATTAGAATAATTGGGATTCCAGAAGAAGAAGAAAGAGAGAGGGGAGCAGAAGGTATACTGGAGAAAATTATTGGGAAGAATTCCCCAATATGCCAAAGGAATGAGCATCAAAATTCAGGAGATTCAGAGAATGCCCCTCAAAATCAATAAGAATAGGCCCACACCCCGTCACCTAATAGTAAAATTTACAAGTCTCAGTGACAAAGAGAAAATCCTGAAAGCAGCCCGGGAAAAGAAGTCTGTAACATACAATGGTAAAAATATTAGATTGGCAGCTGACTTATCCACAGAGACCTGGCAGGCCAGAAAGAGCTGGCATGATATTTTCAGAGCACTAAACGAGAAAAACATGCAGCCAAGAATACTATATCCAGCTAGGCTATCATTGAAAATAGAAGGAGAAATTAAAAGCTTCCAGGACAAACAAAAACTGAAAGAATTTGCAAACACCAAACCAGCTCTACAGGAAATATTGAAACGGGTCCTCTAAGCAAAGAGAGAGCCTACAAGTAGTAGATCAGAAAGGAACAGAGACCATATACAGTAACAATCACCTTACAGGCAATACAATGGCACTAAATTCATATCACTCAATAGTTACCCTGAATGTTAATGGGCTAAATGCCCCTGTCAAAAGACACAGGGTATCAGAATGGATAAAAAAACAAAATCCATCTATATGTTGCCTCCAAGAAACTCATTTTAACCCCGAAGACACCTCCAGATTTAAAGTGAGGGGGTGGAAAAGAATTTACCATGCTAATGGACATCAGAAGAAAGCAGGAGTGGCAATCCTTATATCAGATCAATTAAATTTTAAGCCAAAGACTATAATAAGAGATGAGGAAGGACACTATATCCTACTCAAAGGGTCTGTCCAACAAGAAGATTTAACAATTTTAAATATCTATGCCCCCAACGTGGGAGCAGCCAACTATATAAACCAATTGATAACAAAATCAAAGAAACACATCAACAATAATACAATAATAGTAGGGGACTTTAACACTCCCCTCACTGAAATGGACAGATCATCCAAGCAAAAGATCAGCAAGGAAATAAAGGCCTTAAACGACACACTGGACCAGATGGACATCACAGATATATTCAGAATATTTCATCCCCAAGCAACAGAATACACATTCTTCTCTAGTGCACATGGAACATTCTCCAGAATAGATCACATCCTCGGTCCTAAATCAGGACTCAACCGGTATCAAAAGATTGGCATCATTCCCTGCATATTTTCAGACCACAATGCTCTAAAGCTAGAACTCAACCACAAAAGGAAGTTTGGAAAGAACCCAAATACATGGAGACTAAACAGCATCCTTCTAAAGAATGAATGGGTCAACCGGGAAATTAAAGAAGAATTGAAAAAAATCATGGAAACAAATGATAATGAAAATACAACGGTTCAAAATCTGTGGGACACAACAAAGGCAGTCCTGAGAGGAAAATATATAGCGGTACAAGCCTTTCTCAAGAAACAAGAAAGGTCTCAAATACACAACCTAACACTACACCTAAAGGAGCTGGAGAAAGAACAAGAAAGAAGCCCTAAGCCCAGCAGGAGAAGAGAAATCATAAAGATCAGAGCAGAAATCAATGAAATAGAAAACAAAAAAACAATAGAACAAATCAACGAAAGTAGGAGCTGGTTCTTTGAAAGAATTAATAAAATTGATAAACCCCTGGCCCGACTTATCAAAAAGAAAAGAGAAAGGACCCAAATAAATAAAATCATGAATGAAAGAGGAGAGATCACAACTAACACCAAAGAAATACAAACTATTATAAGAACATACTATGAGCAACTCTACGCCAATAAATTTGACAATCTGGAAGAAATGGATGCATTCCTAGAAACATATAAACTACCACAACTGAACCAGGAAGAAATAGAAAGCCTGAACAAACCCATAACCAGTAAGGAGATTGAAACAGTCATTAAAAATCTCCAAACAAACAAAAGCCCAGGGCCAGACGGCTTCCCGGGGGAATTCTACCAAACATTTAAAGAAGAACTAATTCCTATTCTCCTGAAACTGTTCCAAAAAATAGAAATGGAAGGAAAACTTCCAAACTCATTTTATGAGGCCAGCATCACCTTGATCCAAAACCAGACAAGGATCCCACCAAAAAAGAGAGCTATAGACCGATATCCTTGATGAACACAGATGCGAAAATACTCAACAAAATACTAGCCAATAGGATTCAACAGTACATTAAAAAGATTATTGACCACGACCAAGTGGGATTTATTCCAGGGCTGCAAGGTTGGTTCAACATCCGCAAATCAGTCAATGTGATACAACACATCAATAAAAGAAAGAACAAGAACCATATGATACTCTCAATAGATGCTGAAAAAGCATTTGACAAAGTACAGCATCCCTTCCTGATCAAAACTCTTCAAAGTGTAGGGATAGAGGGCACATACCTCAATATCATCAAAGCCATCTATGAAAAACCCACCGCAAATATCATTCTCAATGGAGAAAAACTGAAAGCTTTTCCTCTAAGGTCAGGAACACGGCAGGGATGTCCATTATCACCACTGCTATTCAACATAGTACTAGAGGCCCTAGCCTCAGCAATCAGACAACAAAACGAAATTAAAGGCATCCAAATCGGCAAAGAAGAAGTCAAATTATCACTCTTCGCAGATGATATGATACTATATGTGGAAAACCCAAAAGACTCCACTCCAAAACTGCTGGAACTTATACAGGAATTCAGTAAAGTGTCAGGATATAAAATCAATGCACAGAAATCAGTTGCATTTCTCTACACCAACAGCAAGACAGAAGAAAGAGAAATTAAGGAGTCAATCCCATTTACAATTGCATCCAAAACCATAAGATACCAGGAATAAACCTAATGAAAGAGACACAGAATCTATACTCAGAAAACTATAAAGTACTCATGAAAGAAATTGAGGAAGACACAAAGAAATGGAAAAATGTTCCATGCTCCTGGATTGGAAGAATAAATATTGTGAAAATGTCTATGCTACCTAAAGCAATCTACACATTTAATGCAATTCCTATCAAAGTACCATCCATCATTTCAAAGAAATGGAACAAATAATTCTAAAATTTATATGGAACCAGAAAAGACCTCAAATAGCCAAAGGGATATTGAAAAAGAAAGCCAACGTTGGTGGCATCACAATTCCGGACTTCAAGCTCTATTACAAAACTGTCATCATCAAGACAGCATGGTTCTGGCACAAAAACAGACACATAGATCAATGGAACAGAATAGAGAGTCCAGAAATAGACCCTCAACTCTACAGTCAACTAATCTTCGACAAAGCAGGAAAGAATGTCCAATGGAAAAAAGCCTCTTCAATAAATGGTGCTGGGAAAATTGGACAGCCACATGCAGAAAAATGAAATTGGACCATTTCCTTACACCACACACAAAAATAGACTCAAAATGGATGAAGGACCTCAATATGCGAAAGGAATCCATCAAAATCCTTGAGGAGAACACAGGCAGCACCTCTTCGACATCTGCCGCAGCAACATCTTCCTTGGAACAACGCAAAAGGCAAGGGAATCAAGGGAAAAAATGAACTATTGGGACTTCATCAAGATCAAAAGCTTTTGCATAGCAAAGGAAACAGTTAACAAAATCAAAAGACAACTGACAGAATGGGAGAAGATATTTGCAAACGACATATCAGATAAAGGACTAGTGTCCAGAATCTATAAAGAACTTAGCAAACTCAACACCCAGAGAACAAATAATCCAATCAAGAAATGGGCAGAGGACATGAGCAGACATTTCTGGAAAGAGGACATCCAGATGGCCAACAGACACATGAAAAAGTGCTCCATATCACTCGGCATCAGGGAAATACAAATCAAAACCACAATGAGATATCACCTCACACCAGTCAGAATGGCTAAAATAAACAAGTCAGGAAATGACAGATGCTGGCGAGGATGCGGAGAAAGGGGAACCCTCCTACACTGTTGGTGGGAATGCAAGCTGGTGCAGCCACTCTGGAAAACAGCATGGAGGTTCCTCAAAATGTTGAATATAGAACTGCCCTATGACCCAGCAATTGCACTATTGGGTATTTACCCTAAAGATACAAACATAGTGATCCGAAGGGGCACGTGCACCCGAATGTTTATAGCAGCAATGTCCACAATAGCCAAACTATGGAAAGAACCTAGATGACCATCAACAGATGAATGGATCAAGAAGATGTGGTATATATACACAATGGAATACTATGCAGCCATCAAAAGAAATGAAATCTTGCCATTTGCGACAACATGGATGGAACTAGAGCGTATCATGCTTAGCGAAATAAGTCAAGCAGAGAAAGACAACTATCACATGATCTCCCTGATATGAGGAAGTGATGATGCAACATGGGGGCTTAGGTGGGTACGAGAAGAATCAATGAAACAATATGGGTTTGGGAGGGAGACAAACCATAAGTGACTCTTAATCTCACAAAACAAACTGAGGGTTGCTGGGGGGAGGGGGTTTGGGAGAAGGGGGTGGGATTATGGACATTGGGGAGAGTATGTCCTTGGGTGAGTGCTGTGAAGTGTGTAAACCTGGTGATTCACAGACCTGTACCCCTGGGGATAAAAATATATGTTTATAAAAAATAAAAAATTAATTAAAAAAATTAAAAAAAAAAAGAACCAAGATCAATGGTTCCAGAGGTCCTTCATGCCTTCTCTGCCCCCACCACCACGTACACAGTCCCTGGGAAGTGTTTATACCCAGTGAGGGGAAGAGTTTGGAATGTGCTCAGGAGCACTTGTTCTCCAATTTCACATCCCCTTTAATGAACACGTTCTATTTGTTATTTTTCATTTTGGATAATCTCTTTTCTTATTTTGATTGTTATTTCAACACTACCCTAGTTATCATATTTTAAAAATCTACTAAATGTAAACATATAAACACAGAAGAAAATAAACACTATACCCTTTGCTTCCCAAGCAAGCAGTAGAAATTTTAGCTTCATTTGTTTTTAGTTTCCCTATGAAATCTTTAATTGTCCAAGTAACATATGAATAGGTTCTCACTCTATAATATTCAAACCATAAATAGGTAAGTATCCTTAGAGGTGCTTTGCTGTGCATTTACAAATATGCCCTTATATTTAGGAATTTTAAGTTTCTTGTTTCTGGTTACAAAAGTGTTGCAGTTGACAAAATATTGCTACCTAAGAGTCTACCTTGGTCTTTTTAAATTGCTATAGTATTCCTTTATATCAATATACCCCTTTTAGCTAACCATTTCTCCCTTCTCCTTTTTACCACAGAGTGCTGCCTTGAAATGTTCTGTACCTACCTCTTCAGCAACCATGGAGGGTTTAGATAAAAAATGTTCATCTGAGACTCAGCCTCCCCTCCTCCTTGCTGCTCCAACAGTCACTAAAGAACTCTGGTGAGAACCTATAAAAGCCAACTCACTAATCAACAAAAGAACAAGGTGCTGATAAACCTTCTTCTCTAAAATTGTTCTTTTCCCCCCCAAAAGAAATTCTGCCTCTTGAACCCTTATCAGTGAGAACATAGCATCTCTCTTGCTCTGAGGACGAGCACTGTGGGTCACTTTGACAATGGCCTCCACCTCCACCCTATACAACAGTACCATTTACCTCAATTTTGTAGTTTCCAAGTAAATAGGATCCTGGGCCCTCTCCTCAGTCCAGACTAATATAAACTTCATACACAACCTGGCTTTGCTTTAAGCTTATCAAAATACTGCTCTATTCAGATTGCCTAAACTCCTCTTTTCCCCAATCCTAGAATATCCCTGCCTATTCCTTTGTTGGTTAGGGACTCCTCCATTGTAGCATGCTATCAAATCTAATTTTTTTGAACTTTAGATTTGTCCCTGATGGGCTGTAGCTGCTAGACGCCACCCCTGCCTGCCACATGATTCACCACTCTCTCTTGCTTCCACCCTGCTTCTGTGCCTCGAACCTCAAGCACTCCTACTCTGGCCTTTGACTGCCCGGTCCCTGGCTCCCACATCCACCAGGCTCAACTCTGGTTGTGGTTTGTTTGGAGGATAAGCAAGGAGAAAGGCCCCTGGAGATCATGCCAAATTCTTGTGACCCTAGCAATGCCGCAGAGAATGTGTAGTATCTAGCTGTTGTGGGGTTAAGTATGCCCAGAGCCCTGGGCTTTTCATGACACTGGAAGACAAACATGCCTCTATCTTTCTATATTTTTAAACTTTACATACTAAAGTTTAATATTTTATATATAGTCAAATCATTAGTGTTCCTTTTTTAATGTCCACTATTCTATTTATCTGATACTAGAAAGTTCTCTTTTCAGTTACCTATTGATATGTGGCAAACCACTCTAAAACTTAATAGCTTGAAACAATGATTTATTATTTCTCATTGTTCTTTGGGTTGATGGGATCAACTTGGTTGTGCTTTCGTGGGATCTTGCATGTGGTAACCCCATGGTCAAAACTGGTGTCATCTGAATGCTTACCAGGACTGGATGTCCAGGATGGCTACTTCACTCTGTCTGGCACCTGGACTGAGATGACTGGACTAAAAAAAAAAGACCATTTTTCATTTGAAAGAAACACATAAAAAATAAGAATACAGAATGAGTGAAAGAAATGGGAAAGAATGGGAAATTATATATCTGACAAGTATCAAAAGAAAGCTAGTATAGCTGTATGAATGTTAAACAAACTAGATTTTCATGACACAAAGCATTTCTCGAAATAAAGAATCACTTCGTAAGGATGTACCACTGTAACAATCTACGCAATCTAAAACTGAATGCCCCTAATAACATAGCCTCAAAATATATAAAGAAAGAAAATTGACAAAACTACAAAGAGAAATATATAAAATCACCCATTAGTGGGTAATTTTAACAAGCTATTTTCAGTAATGGATAGATCAAACACACCAAAAGAATAATGGAAGATATAAAGGATTTGAACACAATTAGCAGGCTTTATCTGACTTGTACAGAATACTGCACCCCTCTGCTGCAGGAGACACATTAATAAACATTAATTGCATCCTCAGCCACAGAGCAAGTTTCAACAAATACAGAATGATTGGTACAATAGCAGACTTCATAGCTGCATTTATTTTTTTTTTATTTTTTTTTTAAGATTTTATTTATTTATTTGACAGACAGAGATCACAAGTAGGCAGAGAGGCAGGCAGAGAGAGGAGAAAGCAGGCTCCCTGCAGAGCAGAAAGCCCGATGCGGGGCTTGATCCCAGGACCCTGGGATCATGACCTGAGCTGAGGGCAGAGGCTTAACCCACTGAGCCACCCAAGCGCCCCCATAGCTGCATTTAAAGAGTACATTAGCTGCATTGGTCATAGTTGTTCTTCCTTCTTGAAACATGTTCTTCTCTTGGCCTCTAGGACACAGTCTCTTGAGTTCTTTCTCATTTCACTGGCAGCTTTTTCTCAGTCTACTCTGAGATTTTTCCTCATCTTTTTGATCTCTAAATATTGAAGTTCCCTGGAGGCTCGGTGCTCACAACTCTTCCCTTCCTTTTTAATACTAGCCCAAAGTAATTACATCCATATTTATGACTTTAAATAACACATATATACTGCTGACTTCCAAATTAAAGTCTCCAGCCCAAATTCTTGCCCCGGGTTTCAGATTGATAGATCCACCTGCCTACTGCCTTCTCCACTTGGAGGTCTAATCAGCATATCACATTCAACATGTCCAAATCTGAGTTCTTGATTTCTCCCCAAACCTGCTCTTCTAGCATTCTTCCCACCTCAGTAAATGACCACTCCATTCTTCCAAATATTCAGGCTTAAATCCTTGGCATTTCCTATATCATCTCTCTCTCTCTCTCTCTCTCTCTCTCTCTCATCGCACAATAACAAATCCTGTCATCTTTCTTCTTATGGCCTCTGCTACTACCACCCTCAGCTATGCCATCATTATTCCCCAACCAGACTAATACTGTCCTAACAGGTTATTTCAATTATGTACTGCTGTGTAATAAACAGTCCCCACATTAATGGCTTAAGGCAACACCAGTTTATTTATTATTTCTCATGATTCTGTGGGTTGACCAGGCAGTTCCACATCTTCATGTGGTGTCAGCTGGGGTATAGGATGGCTAGGATTAATATGATCTCACTCTTGCAGCTAGCAGCTTGTGATGACAGCTTAGTTGGGAGCTCAGCGTGCACTATTAGCTCTTGGCCTCCACACTGGCCTCAGCTCCTCTACACGGACCTCAGCTCTCCATGTAACTACTTAGGCTGCCGCACAACATGGGTTCTATGAAGGAGCTACCCTGACAGGCAAATGGAGATTTCTTAAATCACAGCCTTGGAAGTTAGGCAGAATTACCGCTATGCATTCCTTTAGTCAAGGAAGTCACAGGACCAGCCAGATTCAAGTAATGAGAAATAAACTCCACTTCTAGATGGGAAGAGCAGCAAAGAATCTGTGGTCATTTTTTAACCCCCACAGTTCTGCCTGCTTCCATTTTTCTCATCCCATAATTCTCCACATAGCTTCACGACTTTGTTCTTTGAAAACATAAGTCAGACCATGTCACTCCTATTCTAAAAACTCCTTAGTAGCTTCTTCTCTTGTCCAGACTAAAACTGAAGTTTTTCATCATGATTGTCAACTCTGTTTCATCTGATCCTTGCTTCCCCTCCCAGTTCTCATCTGCTACTCACCTCATTCAAGTCACATTAGTCCCTTGATGTTTCTCAAAATCCCCAATTACGTTTCTGTCTGGGGGCATTTGCGTTGGCTGTTCCCTCTGCCTACATCCCACGGATTTTTGCCTGGTTCATTCACTCACTCCCTTACTTCCTGCATGTGTTTAATCAAAACTTTTCATCCTGAGGACCTCCCTCTCTAGAATAAGAAAAACTAATCTATGACAATAAAAGTTAGGGGGAGGTACCTCTGGGTGGAGGTGGAATTGCCTGGAGGACCACAAGGGAACATTCAGGGGGCATGAAAATGTTCTGTACTTTATTTGAGATGATGATTCCCATGTGGATATTGTTTCTGTTATCTATTGCTGTGTAACAAAATTGACCCCACACTCAGTTATGCAAAGCAACTATTTATTAACTCTGAGAGTTTCTGTGGGACAGGAATTTGGACAGGGCACATTAGGAGCAATGTATTCTGTTATGTCTGGGATCTCAGCTAGAGAACTTGAAGCCTGGGAGCTAGAATGATACAAAGACTCATTTACTTTTTATTTGATGTTGATGTTGACCAGGACCTTAGCTGGGGCTTTGGTCAGAACACCTACACTGGCCTCTCCATGTGGCTGTGTGGCTTCCTCACAGCGTGATGGATGGGTTCAGAGAGAAAGAGAGGGAGAGAGACTGTCAGGTAGAAGATGTTTTGTCTTGTCTAACCTAGCCTCAGAAGTCATACTGTGTCCTTTTTACCACATTCTATGCACTGGAATTAAGTCACAAAGGCCACAGAATTTTCAGACACATTTTAACGCAACCACGGGTCTGAACAATTGCCAAAACCCATTGACTGAACATTTAAGAATTGTTCATCTTATGGTATGTCAGTTATACCCCAATTTTAAAAATGGAAAAATAACCTTCTTTGACCCTAGAATAGAGGCTCCACCCCACCGTTACCGTCCATCCCCTTGCCCTGTTTTAAAGTAAAATAAAAGCACTTATCACAGTCCAACACAGTATTGCATGTTGTTTTTTTACTTATTTACTATCTCTCTCCCACCTTAAACAAGACTTCAAAGTTTAAGAAAGCAGGCATTTTGTGCCCAACACTCAGCACCTACAACAGAGTCCAGCATGCATCAGCTGCTCAGTAAAGATTTGTCAAATGTTACTGAGTATGTTGAATGGCTCCAGGAAAGGAAGACCATCAGCAGAAAACAAATGGCAATAGGCGATATATATCAACATATTAAATGCAGATCACAACTGTCACAGCCATTCAGACAATGGAAGGAGCATCTAATTCTGAACAGTTAGAACCAGAAGGATCCTTAGAGGTGACTTGGTGTAGCTCCTCATTTTACAGGTGAGGAGGGTAGGATCCAAAGGAGGGGAAAAGCTTATTTAAGGTCACACAGCAGTAGGTTTAGGAGCCAGGCAGCATGACTTGGGTCACTAGGTAAAGTTAAAGCTCCAGATGTTTTATTCTTCTGGAGAAGGATAGCTGCTCCCTCTAGGGCAACACCTTTTCAGAAAGGATCATTTCTACCCTGACAATGCTGGCTGGACAAAAATGAATGACATTTTAGAAATGGGACTATGAATTGGACGATAAAATTCATGCTCACATATTGGCAGAATTTCTGTTTATGATACAGAAGGGCAATGCATGCTTTTTGGAGTTTTTAGGTCATTTGATTTTCCTTGGGTAGTGGAATCAGCTGCATAAAAAAATTCCTGGTCTTTAGAGTCATAAAATCCTCTTTTTTCCCCACCATCAGCTAAAGAACTCTCTGTAAAAGCTCGAGATTTCTGAGCCAATTCTCAAGAAAGTGATTCCATGATAGAAACATAGAAACATGTTTATGGCTATTCACTCATGAAAAAGCTTTGGGATCCCTATCTTTGTTGCATTTCTGAGAGTGCTAATTAATTTAAGACATTCTCCTATTATGCTGTACTACATCTGGAGTATGAGCAGCACACATTGTGCAGCCTTAAGCCAAATAATGACTCATTTTTGCATAACACAAGAGTCCAATTCTATGTTTTAGCTCTTATTCAAGGTTTTTGAATGATTCTATTTAAGTAACATCTGTTAGGACAAAGAAACACACTAATTCAGGTGGAAGATTCATTTCAGAAAAGAATATGAGGATCCACAGAACGGTGTGAACCAGGTTTTAAAAAAAAAAAGAGACAAGAAACGAGAAATGGTGCTTGCACACTTTATACACTAAATTACTAATGTATTTTCTACTTCAAATTGATATCATTGTGTCACAAGCAAAATCAGCCATTGGTGATTTTTAAAATACACAATTCTTCTCCTTTCTATCTTGGTCCCCATCTTCACGATTAGCATTACTTTGGAGAAACCACAGGCTGAGTTCAGGAGACATTATGGGGCCAAATCTTGCCCATGATGATGTTTCTTTCTTCCTTCCTTTCTATTTTTTTCTGGAAACTATCTGTGCTTTATTTTTTTTCTCTTTTTTTCCCTCTTTTCCCCCATTTTATTTCTTTTCAGTGTTCCAGAATTCATTGTTTATGCACCACACCCAGTGCTCCATGCAATACATGCCCTCCATAATACCCACCACCAGGCTCACCCAACCTCCTACCCCTCCAAACCCTCAGTTTGTTTCTCAGAGTCCACAGTCTCTCATGGTTTTTCTCCCCCTCCAGTATCCCTCAATGAAAATGTTTCTAATAGCAATAGACTTAATTCAAATTCAGCATCACCAAATGGATGATCTTAAGTTTATCTGCTTAAGCAATGAATGAATAATGAGGCAGGATCGGCTGCATTGCTCTCTTTTTCTTTTTTCTTCCTTTTCGTAATTGTCATGGACTGTACATTCCAATTTTCCAGTTTGTGCTTCAGTTAAAATCGCATCAGCCTACTTAGATACTTCAGGCTCTCTGAGAGCCATCTGCTATTTCCCCCCTTTCATACTGCTGCAGTGACTCCCACCCATCCTGCAGAGACACTACAGATCTGTATCTCTCATAAAGCTTTGTACACTGTAGATGCCCAGTAAATGTTTGTCAACTGCATCTATGAAGACAGAATGGCCTTTGTACTCCTCTCCTCTTCAAAAAGAGTATTTCTCAAATCCTAGCTGCATGTTTGGCATGTTTAGAGACAAATATAATTTCAAAATTAATAATATTTGTGAAATCTGTCTGAGGAATATACTGAGTCACACATGTAAGTTGGTGCTTAATCCTGCCTCTGTCGAGCCCTAACCCTGGCCATGTGGCTCATAAGTATGAGACACTAATCACGTGGACAACGAGGCAAACAGAGGAGCTGAACTTGTATGTATCCATTTGCACTGCGACTTAAATATGGCTCACTTGTGAGTGAGCAAGTAGTTCGATGGGGCATGAGTGAGTGAAGTTAGCACATACCAGAGCAGTGGAAGACAAAATCCAAAAAATGAAATGAGGACACTGTAGAGGGCCAAGGACGCTAGCCTGAGGAGTGTGAAATCCATACTACAGAAATCAGAGAGCTTTTTTTTCAACAGTGACAACAATGCTCATGGAGGTCATTCCTATAATCATCAAGCATATATTTAAGTAAAATGGTACAACTACTTTGAAAACATTTTGGTAGTTTCTTACAAAGTTAAACATATACCTACCATCCAATCATTATTCCTAGGTATTTGCTCTAAGGAAATAAAAATATACCTCCTCAAAAAAACCTTGTACAAGAAGGTCCATTGGAGTTTTATTCCACAAACTGGAAACAACCCAAATATCCATTAATTAATGAATGGGTAACCAAATTGTGGTACCTCCTCACAATGAGATCCCACACAGCAATTAAAAACATGATGGAGTCAGACGGCATGGATCAATTTCAAAAACATCATACTGAGTATAGGAATCCAGGCAAAAGACTATAAATGGTATGAGTTCATTTACAGGAAATTTAGAAAAAAACCAACCTATTGTATGGGGACAAAAAGCAGATCAAAGGTTGCCTGAAGCCAGGGTTGAGGAGGGAGTTGCCATAGCACAAAGCCACAGGAGGACTTGGGGGGCAATGTAATTGTTCTATATCTTGGTTGTAGTGGTGGTTATCCAAGTATATACATCTGTGAAAACTCATTGAACTGTACATGTACATGTACATGTGAAATGGATGCATTATAATTTATGTAAATTATACCCCAATAAAGGTGAGTGGTGGGGAAAAACTACATTTGGGTACAGCTCTACACAAGGCAAAGAGGAGACAGAAGAGACTTCCCTAAGGTATGTGTCATCTAGAATGAAGATGAGGTAAAGTCTCATAACACAGATCCTATACTGAAGAACAACGGATGTCAGGGTAGATATGAAGAAGAAATAAAAGAGCAGAGTGTGTGTGTGTGTGTGTGTGTGTGTGTGTGTGTGTGTGTATGTGTGTGTGTGTGTGTGTGTGGGTGTGTATGAAGGGATCCCTATGGACCAGAATTAATTAATAACATGTCAGTTTTGCTGAAGATCTTGTTTATCTTGCTCTTCCCTCAAGACCTGCTTCCATTCCCACCTCCTCCATAAATACATGTTGGACTAGCTACCCACAGCAACCATTTCTTCTTTCCCTCCTCTGCGTTCTGCTAGTAAGTTCTGTGTATTTAATTTGTTTGGAGATAAACATGGTCTTCTTTTTCTTGAACTGCTATTCAAATTGCTTGTCACTACTTAATTTTAAATGTGGTCATGCCTCATCTCATCATCTGTAACAAGCTCCTTAAGAGAGCACTGTATCCAGGATCTCTAACAGTTCTTTAACCATAGCAGGTGGGCAGTTTTTGTAGGTGTTCTTGATTCAATAAGATTTTCAGTTCCTAAAACTGGACCGTGTTAACAACTGGGGGTAAGGAAGAGGCAGCTATGTCTTATTACGCTTGTACTTTGGGAGACAAGCAAAGAAGGAAGATACCGAGGTTTGTGAACCCCTTGTTAATTCATCTCCACTCCTATTTCATGAACAGGCCGTAATTTCTATCACAACGTCAAGACCCTTTTCAGACAGTGTCTTCTCTGAATCAAATTGAAATTGAGTTGATATATTTACCCAATCATTTCATATCCCACTGATGTGTTTTTCAATCGAGAATCAGCCAGGGTAGTCACATTTGTATGCGAAGTCTGCCAACTGTGGCCAGAAACCGGGTCTCTGTTCAAGACACACCTTGACAAGTGGATTAGATGTTCTAGTGAAAAGCAGATAAATGTCACTCATGTCACTATAAATAAAAGTCTGGGCCTGCTTATCAGCTTGTAGGGTTGAGGTCTTACCTTCAACACTTCTGAGTGCTTTACACTTTATTATCCTTTAAACAAGGTCTTTTCCATCTGGCTTCCCCATTTATACCCCCAGAGGGAATTATTACAGTTCAACTCCTTGAAATATGTGCCTTCTGTCAACTCCCTGTCTTTTGCTTTAGGAGACGGTACAACCTGTGGCCTTAAACAGAAATCCCCCAGAATTTTCTCAGATGTCATATTAGGAAATGAAATGTAGTAGGACCCTTTCATAGTGCTGGATCTAGGACATCTTTTACTGGCATTACAAGTGAATAGTGTTCTAGCAGGCTTTGACTATTTGGGGTTACATTTTAGAGCATGGGATTTGTCATCTAAATCCATGTAATAACAAGTAAGGATTTAGACTCATGGTTTTGGTCAAACCCTGTTCTTGGCAACCTAATGTAGCCAAAGCTTGCTAAAACCTCAGTAGCAGCCTGTACATACTTACACATTTGTAGCACCATTTCCCTGCATTTCTGAGGGATACAAAGCCTACAAGATGCCTTGCAAGATGTGGGGGAGGTTCCCATGATTGGAGAAATTTAGAGATGGGGACATACAAAAAGCCTCTAAAGGGGCCATAGAAATGTGGTCCCTTTAGCTCAATTTAACCCAATGCTCCCAAAGTTATTTGGCCACAGATCCTCTTTCTCACACACTTCGGGGTGCACTACTCATTGTTATACCTCCTTAGTTAACTTAAGGTATGAGTATATAGTGAGAAGGTTTGCAGTTAAATAGTCTTTATGAATAAATTTTGCAATGTGTACATATTCAGGCCTTAAAAATACATCTTTTGATTATCTACATTCCTGTATTGCCTCTTTCTACCTTTATTTCTGAGCTAAATTCTAAAGTTTAATGAAGACAGGACTGCATATAAACAAACATGCTCGTGTGTTTGTTCACCAAGGTCATGTTCATTTGTAACTGTGAATTATACTTGGTGATGATGAGTGCAGAATGTTTTAGGTAGCAAGGAGAATTTGAGACAACATCTGAATATATAAAAATCTTAGAAATATGAAAAAACAAAGTTTTGCCTTGATCTAAGAGCACTAACATATAGACTCCATTTCCATTTTATGTTATAAGACACAGATTCTCAAAGTGTTTGGTCTCAGGACTCCTTTATACTCTTAAAAATTATTGAGCACCCCAAGGAGCTTTTGTTTGTGTGCTTTGTATCTATCAATGTTTACCATGTTCCAAATTGACCTTGAGAAAATTCTAAAATGCTAATTTATCAGTTCACTTAAAAATAGCAAAAAACTTGTGCCTGTTAACATAGTTTATGAAAATAACTCTATTTCCCCAACAAAAGACATTTAGTGAGAAGAATGACATTATTTTACCTTTTTTGAAATCCTTCAACATCTGGCTTCAGAGAGGACAACTGACTTGCCACCACATCTGCTCCTGATATTCAATCTATTAAGATATCACATCCCATTGCCCCTGAAAAATTCCACTCTACACTTGGAGAATGAGAGTGAAGAGGAAAAATCACATCTGAATATTATTATGAAAATAGTTTGGACCTCATGGCCCCTCCCCCAAAGGGTCTCTGGGACTCTAGGGATCTCTGGACCACATTTTGAGAACTACTGGTCTCAGAATTCAATTCAATAAACATATTTATTTTGAATCTACTGGATGCCCACCTCAAGGTAAATGGAAAGACACAAACTGGCCTCCAGGGAACTTAGAGTGTCTCTTTCCACACCTCCTTATTTTCAATCAAATCTTACTGTTATTTCAAGACTCAGTGTGTTCCACTTCCTCCCTATCACCTGATGACCCTGTAAATAACTAGATCTCTGTCTTTTCTAAATGTCTGCAGCAATTGTTGTCTGTGCAGTTCATTTGGAATTTCAATCATACACTGTGGTATGAGACTTTGGTTTTGGTAAAACTGTGACTTATTTTATTATTTCATATTTTTAAAATATTTACATATTTATTTGAAAAAGAGCATGAGTGGGGGTAGTAGCAGAGGGAGAGGGACAAGCAGACTCAACCCACGTGGGGCTCGATCCCATGACCCTGAAATCATAACCTGAGCCAAAATCAAGAGTCGGATGCTTCATGGACTGAGCTACCCAGGTACCTCTTATTATTTCATATTTTGTGGCTGTATCTTGTCCTTGCTACTGACGGTAGGCTCTTTGAGAAATAATATATTTTGCTTATCGTGCCCAACATATATAGCAAAGACTGTGGACCCTAAATATCTATTTAACAATTTGATTTGCAACTTTATTAAGGATTGTGACAGAGATAATGCTACATTTTCACCAATCCTGTATCCTTCTCTTATCCTCAAGCATTCAGGAAGACTATTCTTCCTTATCTCCTCTGCAGCTGGGTTGGGACTAAATGACTGGATTTTGATCAAAGGGACCAAAATGGAAATAAAAAAGTCACAACCAAGCCTGGCCTTTAAAAATACCCAAGATTGCCCTCCTGCTAGGTCTTTCCTTTGTAGCAATGGTGCTGGTCACATGTTGAACTGGCGGACTTACAGGAAGAAAGCAGCTGGAGCCTTGATTCACCATACGGAGGACACCTCTGGGGTGCCGCGCAACCCCACATATGGTAAGCTAATAAGATTTCAGGTATTATTTATTACTGCAGCAGAGCCTAGCGTATCCTGATAGATCAAGGAGAATGCTCACTAATGAAATAGGAAAGAGGAATAATGAAATAGTAGATGGGAGTACCATGTTGGAAGTCAGGGGAGTGCTACGGAAGATGAGAGTGGACAGGAACAAATTTGAGCTCACATTGTGGGAGATATTCATGCAGAAGAGGAAAAAGAATAAGTAGAATTTGAATTGGCAGAAAGGTGGTGGGAAGACTAGCAGCATATACTCAATAAGATGGGAATGAGTAGGAAATACGAGGGAGAGAGAATGAAGACAGCCTTGACATTAAAGAGTTAACAGTAGATGGGGGCTGGAATAATGAAGCTCTACTAGATTATTAAATTGTCCAAAATCTTTTAGGTGGAACTCATGAATAAAATAGATAGGTTTCTTCAAAGCAAAAACCCAATGGATAACCATTCAATGACTAAGAGTTGCTCGGTGCTTAGCATGTTTGGGGCTGTGCTCTGAGTATTTTATCAATGAATCTTCACAGAAATCCTGCGAAGTATATAATCCTCATTTTACTGTTGGGAAAACAAAGGTGTAGAAAACAGGCCAATATATTAGTCATGGTTCTCCAGAGAAAAAGAATCAACAGGTATGTGTGTGTGTGAGAGAGACAGAGAGAGAGAAAGAGAGAGTGTCAGAGACACAGAGACACAGAGAGAGACAGAGGGAGAAACAGTGAGAGAAAGAGAAAGATAAGCTTTCGGGACTTTTTTTCTGGCATTGGCTCACATAGTTGTGGAGCTTCGCAAGTCCAAAATCTAATGGGGGAGGCTGGTAGACTGAAGACTCAGGAAAGAGTTGCAGTTCAAGTCTGAAGGCAATCTGCCTGCAGAATTCTCTTACTCAAATTGAGTCTGTCTTTGTTTTCTTAAGAACTTAAACTGACTAGATGAGGTCCAATCATTGTAGAGAGGAAACTGCTTTACCTGAAGTCTACCCATTTAAATGTTAATCTTGTTTCAAAAAAAAAAAATTTCAACTCTTGCATTCCTCCAGGAGTAAACTGCTGGACAGTAGAGTATGTGTGTCTTCAACTTTAGTGGATCACATGGAATTCTTTTTCCAAGAGATTCTACAAATTTACATTCTTACTATACTTGGTATAGTCAGACTTTCGAATTTTTCTTTAAAGATTTTGTTTATTTATTTGAGAGAGAGAGACAGAGAAAGAAAGAATGCGAAAGAGTATGAGATAGGAGAAGGTCAGAGGGAGAAGCAGACTCCCCGTGGAGCCAGGATCCTGATGTAGGACTCGATCCTGGGACTCCAGGATCATGGCCTGAGCTGAAGGCAGTTGCCCAACCAACTGAGCCACCCAGGTGCCCCAGACTTTCTAATTTTTGTCAATCTATTAGATGTATAATGATATCTCACGGGGTTTTAATTTGCAGTTCTCTGATTGAGACTGAGCACTTTTTCACGTATCTTGGCCGTTTAGAGTTGCTCTTTGGGAAAGGCTGGTTCAAATCTTTATCTGATTTTTGTGTTGAGTTTTATGCCTCCTTCTAATAGATTTGTAAGTGTTCCTTACATATTCTACATGTTAGTGCTTTGTCAGTTGTAAGTGTTGCAATGATCTTTCCTAATTTTGTGGTGGGCTTGTCTTCTTACTGTCTTTATCATGTTTTGGGAGAACAGAGTTCTTAACTATAATGTAGTCAGTTTTATGTCTTTCCCTTAATAGTTACTGTTTTTAGTATCTCCACCACCCAGAACCTATTGGGGGTGCCTGGGTGGCTCTGTGGGTTGGGCCTCTGCCTTCGGCTCAGGTCATGATCTCAGGGTGCTGGGATCGAGCCCGACACCAGGCTCTCTGCTCAGCAGGAAGCCTGCTCTCTCCTCTCTCTCTGCCTGCCTCTCTGCCTACTTGTGATCTCTGTCAAACAAAATCTTTTTTTAAAAAAGGTTTTCTATAGAACTGCCCTATGACCCAGCAATTGCACTATTGGGTATTTACCCTAAAGATACAAACGTAGTGATCCAAAGGGGCACGTGCACCCGAATGTTTATAGCAGCAATGTCTACAATAGCCAAACTATGGAAAGAACCTAGATGTCCATCAACAGATGAATGGATCAAGAAGATGTGGTATATATACACAATGGAATACTATGCAGCCATCAAAAGAAATGAAATCTTGCCATTTGCGACAACATGGATGGAACTAGAGCGTATCATGCTTAGCGAAATAAGTCAAGCAGAGAAAGACAACTATCATATGATCTCCCTGATATGAGGAAGTGGTGATGCAACATGGGGGCTTAAGTGGGTACAAGAAGAATCAATGAAACAAGATGGGATTGGGAGGGAGACAAACCATAAGTGACTCTTAATCTCACAAAACAAACTGAGGGTTGCTGGGGGGGAGGGGGGTTGGGAGAAGGGGAGTGGGTTTATGGACACTGAGGAGGGTATGTGCTTTGGTGAGTGCTGTGAAGTGTGTAAACCTGGCAATTCACAGACCTGTACCCCTGGGGATAAAAATATATGTTTATAAAATAAAAAGGTTTTCTAGTTTTTCCTTTCATATTTAGGATTATAATCCGACTAGAGTTTTGTTTTGTTTTAGTTTTGGGTAGATTATCCAATTGCATGTTTTCCATATAAAGAATTACTCTAAAATAATTATTTTTAAAGATTTACTTATTTATTTTAGAGAGTAAGAAGGGGGGGCAGAGGGAGAGAGAGAATCTCCACCCGACTTCCTGTTGAACACAAAGCCTGATGCAGGGTTTGGTCTCACAACCCTGAAATCATGACCTGAGCCAAAAATAAGAGTTGGAGGCTTAACTGACTGAGACACCCAGATGCCCTTCTATCATCATTATTTTTAAAAGTATCCTTTCCCCACTTCTCTCCAATGCAAACTCCATCATTTTTCAAGTGTTTATACATGTGCGGGTCCATGCATATGCATTTTCAAAAAAACACAATAGTAAGTTCATAGTTCTCTTAACATGATCCAACTATCAAACATTACTAACCCTTTAAGCAGAAGAGGATGCAAGTTCCTTGGATCATGTTTACTCTTCTAGATACTCCCTAACTTAAATACTACTATATAGAATTAACAATACTTAAATACTGTGTTGTATAGTCAGTGCATATTATGTTACATAAAAAGAAGTGAGAATATAAAGATATTATACACACACAAACACTCATAACAAAATGAGGAAATACAACAATTACAGTTCTCATTTCTGGGTAGTTGGTAGTCAGAACTACCTTCTTCCACTATCTGCTCTGTATTTCCTTTGCCTTCGTCAAATACCTCAGTTGGTCTTCGTTCTTTACTTTGTTCTTTACTTGGTTCTTTACTTGGTGGAGTAACTAAAACCTTCACGTCTGAAGAGTCTCAGCCTTTAGCAGTCCTGCCTGAATTGGGTTGTGGTTTTCCATTGACTTTAATTCACAAGGCATGGTGATACTAAGAAATGCTCAAGAGGTCTCCTATATTCTGGGCACACTGTTTTTTACCCTCACCATGGAGTAGCAGCCCCATTTACCCTGGTAGTCATGGTCCATCACAGTAAGTCCCTTCTTTGCCTCAGTTTAAAATGACCTGGTAGCAGTCTTAACTTATGGTTCAATGGAATCATTACCGTGTATCCTGATGGAAGCATTCCTTGCTTTGAAACTAAGACCTATAGGTCAGCAGGGTAAAAGGTCACAAAAACAGCAGGCAAAATTTTTGCTAGTGGGTCACTGTGGGTAATAGTGAGGATTCCACTCCTATTTCCACCCCTCCATTCCTGGACTACCAAGTCTTGGCTATGGGAGAACTAGCATCATATACTGAATGCTGTTTTAAGGCATATACAGGCTCCTGGAGAACCTTGTCTCAGTCCTGTAAGGTACTGATTGCCACCTGATACTCTAAAAGAGTTTCAGAAAGTCATTCCACTGTTCTATCAAGCCAGCTGCCTCAGGATGGTAGAGAACACAGAAAGCCCAGTGAATTTTATGAGCATAGGCCACTGCTGCACTTCATTGATATGAAGTGAGCTTGCATATGAGGCAGAACCATCTATGAACCAGGCCTTAGTTTTCTCTTCTTTTACATTACACCAAGGCAGGTCTAGCATTTCTAACTCTCTCACAGTGGGCCATCTTTTTATCCATGTTTTAGCCAACCAACCAAACTGTCAGAGTCCTTTTTAACCCCCCGAGATGCAACATTCAATACAGAATCCCTGCTCAGTGTGCCCATCTCACTAAATGTGGCCTGATCCAACTTTCTTCTACCTTATTTCATACAGTTAATATCCCTTCCCACACATACTCTCTGGATTTCTGTCTGGATAAATTAGAAAACTCAAGCAGTTCTTCTGGAAGGTAGTGTACCTCATGAGTCACACTTTGCACCTCACTTTTAGTGGCCTGCTGGGACTTGTGTTTAATTATTGGTTGCTATAGCTAGAATGAATGCTTGTGCTCCCCACAAATTCATATGTTGAAATCCTAACCCCTAAGATGATGGAATTAGGAGATGGGGCGTTTGGGAGGTAGCTACTCATGAATGGGATTAGTGCCCTTATAAAAGAGACCTTAAGGAGATCCTTGCCTCTTCTTCTGTAACGTGACATTACAGTGAGGAGAGGACTGTCCATGAGGAAGCAGGTTCTCACCAGACACTCGACCCCGCTAGTTCCTTGATCTTGGACTTCCCAACCTCCAGAGCTGTGAGAAACCAATTTCTGGTGTTTATAAACCACCCGGTCTATGGCATTTTGTTATGGTGACCCAAACAGACTAAGACATTGCCTAGAAGCAAAGAGGAGTGGTGAGAGTGGGTCCTGAAGAGAATCAGTATTGTCTTTCAGGGCATCTGCTTGAGGGAAAGCCATTACAGTTTCTGCAGGTAATGCAGAGTAAATCCTCTCAGGTGGGAATAGAGAGACTATTTCTACAGGCGAAGACAAATCAGAGTTAACGGTCTTAAAGCTCCCAACTCCAAGACACCTGGGTGGCTCAGTTGGTTAGGCTGCTGCTTTCAGCTCAGGTTCATGATCCCAGAGTCCAGGTGATCGAGTCTCACCTCAGGCTCCTTCCTCACAGGGAGCCTGCTTCTTTCTCTTCCTCTGCCTACTTGTGTGTGCTCTCTCTCTCTCTGATAAATAAATAAAATCTTTAAAAAAAAAAAAAAAAGCTCCCAACTCCATCGGTTTTCTCACATGTCCCCATCCCACTTTCTAGGATCTCATTCTTTCCCAGTCAGTGCCTTTACCTTAATAGGAGACACCCTGTGAGGCTTGGAATTCAATGTGTGTTGTAGATCAGTCACTCAAACAATGAGGTTCTGAGTTTGGCTCTCAGCAATTTCAGCCCTCCTGTAGGTGATAAAAGTCTCTTTCAGGGCATATATAGACACTATTAGGTCATTTATGTGATGCTTGAGTTGAGAAATTGAATCCCTGAACTCATCTTTTTCTTCCCCAACTTTGTTCAGTGATGTTAGGAGAAACCAACTCAAGCACACATTTCAGAACACAGCTCATATGCTCCTCCCACCTTTCAGGTTCCCTCTCCTCTCTACCTTTTTTACCCTCATCTTTTCTGCCCCAAATTTCAATTTTTGTACATCTTTCAGGCAAAGCAAATTTAGCACCACCCAGTGAATTAGTTGTGTACTCCTCAAATGTTGTTACTGGTTTGTTTGTATTGTTTCCTTTGCAAGGGATAGGAACTTAGTCCAAACCAGCTTAGCAAAAGGAGAATTTATTGGTTCATGGAACTAAGGGACAGGTTTAGCAACCAAACTGTAGGAAGAGGAATTTAGCTGTACTCAAAAACCACTGGAACCAGGAACTAAAATCTGCTTCTCTCCTCGCAGATGGGCAACAAATCCCATTCTTATCTTTCAGCTTTCAACCATCTGGGAGGGGTGCCTTCGCTTCATAAGGGTTCAAAGCTCAAAAATTCTGGGCAAGGACTCTCACTGTTCTGACTTACCCAGCTGTCCTTCCCCCCATATGATGTGTGTGTGTTCATATAAGAACACAGCACCTCCCAAGGAAACCAAATAGGTGAGGAGGAAGGGCTGTTTCCAGGAGAAATGAGGGATTTCACCACACATATTAATAATTTCAGCAATCCTTAAGTAAAATATTGGATAACATTTTCGCTAATTTCTGCAACACTTTAAGCAAAACGGCATCAGATCATGGGGAGGGGGGGCAATAAATATTACATGCCAGGTAGCAATGAGAAATACTTTCCGAGAGGCCTCTTGAGGTGAGCCTTTAGGATTGAGTGTGATTTGTCAAGCCAGGAGGGGATTCCAGGGAGAGAGAGAGTTCCAAGCTTGAACAAATGGACATAAATACCTCCTCTTCCAGAACTCTCTTTTTATATTCTGCAAAAATGTATTTGATGCCACCATAAAACAAAGGATAAAAGTATCCTTTCAGTGCAAAGTTAGAGGATTAAATGATCTTTAGTTGGACTGAAACACAAGCTGTGTGAATAAACAAGTGACTAAATCCCCAACTTGACTTTCTCATCCGCCCCATAAAGATGATAATGGTACCTTAAGGCTCAAGTAATGATTAAATGAGATAATCCCGCAGCCAATGCTTTCACACATCGTAAAGGCTCAAAAAACCTGCTAGATCTCAGCAGTTATACTCATAAATGTAGCTGAAAAAAAAATGAATTAAATGCTAAATCCCAGCTAGATACCATTTTTTAAGTATTCAGAGTGAACTCGTTATGCAAACCAAACACCGTGAGGTCAAAATATTTAAAATTACTCCTTTTAATAGTTCAGGTACGCACAGTGTTACAAAACCAGGAGAAACCAGGAAGGAGAGTTGACGAGTGGGTTTAGATGCTCGGATTTTGTCAACTGAGAGGTGAGAAACAGGCGATCAAACCCATAAAGAGCACCCGAGGACCTGCTGAGCGCCCGGATTGCGCGACCCAGGGGAAGCTGCAGCGAAGGCACAGCCCGGGGGCCCACACAACTCAGACGCGCAGGAGCGCGGAAACTACGCCTGGCCCCAGCAACAAAGAGCAACCCAGGATGGGGGCTCCCCCAGCCCTCACCACTCCGCCTGCAAAAGAACCCTGCCCCGCCCCCCGGCCGGTCAACGTCCCTAGCGGCGCGGTCGTGACGCCATTTCCTGTCGCCGGCGCGCACGTGGGAGGAAGTGCCAGTGCCCGCGGCCGCCGCTCTTGCTTGTCTCTCTGGTTACGTTCGTCCGCCGGCCGGGCCGCTTATTCCAGCTGGGCAGCCGCAATGGGAGTCCCGGCTTTCTTTCGCTGGCTCAGCCGCAAGTACCCGTCCATCATTGTCAACTGCGTGGAAGAGAAGGTGAGGAGGCGCCTGACGGCCGCCAGGGGCTCAGACGCGTTTAGGCCGCGGCCCTCGGCGCCCGCCACCTGCCCCCGGGGCACGGTGCTGGGTCCCGCGCCACCCTGTCGGCCCCGCGGACAGGGCGGCCCGACACGCTGTTGGGCACCGGCACCCGGAATCAGGGCCGGGGAAAGCGGGCAGGGCGGGGCAAGAGCCGAAAGGGGTACGAACTCGCTTGAGGGCTGTTCCTCCCTTGCCCGCTTTTTCCGGGACCGGGAGGCCCCGCCCACGGCTTTGTTTCTTTCCGGCCCCGTGTGTTTGGTTTTCCGAAGAGTCTTAAAGTCTATTGAGCCGCTCCCGGCGGTTCCACAGAATTAGCTGGTTAGGGCTGCGTAGATGCTGATCCTGGCCTTTAACAACCTTGTAAAGTAATAACTGGCGGCGAGCTTTTCTCTTGTTTACTGTCCGTGCCTGAAAGGCTTCGTAGTGCCAGAGGCCATTTGTTGCTAGATTTGTTAGATTCCACGGCGAAAGCAGCCATGGACAAGGTAGGACAAGATAGAAGTCTGATAAGTGCCCCTTGTCTAGGTGCTCTCCTGTCGGACAGCTTACTTCTTAAAATTTTCGGAATTTCTCGATGCACTCGAACAGTACACTTTTTGTTGTTAGTTTGTTAGTACATTGACTTTTGTCCATTCTTCAGTTTTGTAGTTATTGTTTCCGTGTTACCAGTCCGAGTTCGATTTTATACTCTTAATTATAATTTTTGGGTTGGGAAGGTTCAGGGGGGCACATCATGCCTTCCACCCTTTCGTTTTTGAAGGAAGTACCCAGCTGTCACTGTGAAAACTTACTTTTGTTTACTCCTGGAACCGTGAGATCTTAATTTTTGCTTATTAGCTATCCAAAGGGGGAATCGAAAACCTTGTTTTGATGGTATTCCCAGTATTCTTTTTTTTTTTCCTGAAAGGGAAACTGTAACTTAATGCTTGTTTCCTTTGTTTTTTTAAGACTTTTCTCAAACATAATGTACATCTCATTCCATTTTTACTTTCTAGTGATAACCAGTTCTAACTCTTTTGGTTCTATTTCTGAGTATCATGCTTATACCTAATTTACTGGTTTTGGATCTAGCTGTGGAATTGCAGCTATGATAGAAGACGGTTTAGTCCCTCTTGCAATCTCCTTCCCCCCTCCAAATAATAGTACATCACTGTCTTCATTTCTTCTAATAGTAAGCTTGATAATTTTACTATGCCTTTTTGAAAAATTGTATTTCCTATATAAAGTATCCCTTGACTTTTCACTGTCAAAGGTTAGGTATTAGCTTTTCTACTCTGGCTGCCCTTCTGCAGCGTGTCAGTTATACTTTTCCCTTGTTGGCATCCAAAATTAAATTGTCAGGGCGTTGGCAATACTGATTTATTTCAAAAGCTAAAAAAGTTAGGGGTGCCTGAGTTGCTAAGTCAGTTAGGTATTTGATTTCTACTCAGGTCATGATCTTGCTCCTCAGCCTGGAGTCTGCTTGTCCCTGTGCCCCTCCTTCTGTATCTGTCATTCATTCATTCATTCATTCATTCATTCATAAATACATACATACATACATACTTTGAAAAACAATAAAAGCTGAAAAAAATAGTATTGTCACTGTGCCGACTCAGGTTATGTGCTATTTTGTCTTTTCCTTGGTGTTGCTTTTCTCTTTTCCTCTTTACATCATTCCCTATTCAATCTCCCTCTGGTCTCAGATATATTCTATCAAGTCCTCTTTCTTCTTGGAGACAGCTTTTTGTGTGGGTCCCCAGGCTGTGCCTTCACCGCAGCTTCCCCTGGGTCGCGCAATCTGGGCTCTCAGCTGGTCCTTGGGTGCTCTTTATGGGTTTGATCACCTGTTTCTCACCTCTCAGTTGACAAAATCCGAGCATCTAAACCCACTCGTCAACTCTCCTTCCTGGTTTCTCCTGGTTTTGTAACACTGTGCGTACCTGAACTATTAAAAGGAGTAATTTTAAATATTTTGACCTCACGGTGTTTGGTTTGCATAACGAGTTCACTCTGAATACTTAAAAAATGGTATCTAGCTGGGATTTAGCATTTAATTCATTTTTTTTTTTCAGCTACATTTATGAGTATAACTGCTGAGATCTTGCTTAAGTATTTTAACATGTATTGAGTGTTGTTCTGGCACTTTACAGATTAATTTATTAAATCTTCATACTCATATGATTATTACTCATTATTATTACTATTACAGATGAGAAAACTAAAGGACGGAGGGGTTAAGTAATATACTTAAGGTCACTCAGTTAATGTCAGAGCCAGTGTCAACCAGGAAGAACATGCTCTTAATTTATGTGTTCTTCTGCTTTCACTCTTTTGTAATTGATTTATTTTTATTTCTGAATTTTTTAAAGATCTTTGTATCCTTGGTAGTATAAGCTTTCATGATTATGTACTTAGGTATAGGGTTTTTTAAAATTTAAATTCATTTGGATCAGAACTTGGCTGACTCTCTGAGTCTGGAAACTTGTGTTCTTCAGTTCTAGAGAATGTTCTTTGATTTTTTTTTTTTCCCCTGACTTTTTTCCTCTGCCCTCTGAATTCTGGATACTGGGTCTCTGATTTCTTTTTTTTTTCTTAACCTATAATGTATTATTTGCTTCAGGGGTACAGGTCTGTGATTCATCCGTCTTATAAAATTCATAGCACTCACCATAATCACATGTGTACAGATATCTACACACACACACCACATCTTCTTTATCTATTCATCTGTTGATGGACATCTAGGCTCTTTCCATAGTTTGGCTATTGTGGACATTGCTGCTATAAACCTTGGGGTACACGTGCCCCTTTGAATCACTACATTTGTATCTTTAGGGTAAATACCTAGTAGTACGATTGCTGGGTCATAGGGTAGCTCTATCTTTGACTTTTTGAGGAACCCCCATACTGTTTTCCAGAGTGGCTGCACCAGCTTGCATTCCCTCCAACAGTGGAGGAGGGTTCCCCTTTCTCTGAATCCTCGCCAACACTTGTCATTTCCTGACTGGTTAATTTTTGCCATTCTGACTGATGTGAGGTATCTCACTGTGGTTTTGATTTGTATTTCCCTGATGTCGAGTGATGTGGAGCACTTTTTCATGTGTCTGTTGGCTATCTGGATGTCTTCTCTGCAGAAATGTCTGTTTATGTCTTCTGCCCATTTCTTGATTGGATTCTTTGTTCTTTGGGTGTTGGGTTTGATAAGTTCTTTACAGATTTTGGATACTGGATACTGGACCTCTGACTGATTTATTTTTCTTTCTTTCTGTTCTCCCCTTCCCCCCTCCTCTTTTGTAGCTTTATTGAGATATAATTGACCTACAGCAAACTGTACATATTTCATATGTACAATTTAATAGATATTGACATATGTGTGCATCCATGCAACCCTCACCACAATCGAGATAATAAACATCACTCTAAAATATTCCATCTGCCTCTTTATTATATCTCCTTAAAGTCCCTCTCTGTTGACCATCTTTAATCAACCACTGGTGTATTTCTGAATCTGTAGATAAGTTTTCATTTTTTACAGTTGAATATAAATGAAATTATATTGTAGGCACTCTTTTTTTTTTTTTTTTTTTTGACCTGGCTCAGTGACTTTCATTCAGAATACTTATTTTGAAGTTCATTCATGTTATGTGTATCAGAAGTTTGTTTCTTTTTATTTTTGTATAATATTCTGTGTTGTGCATATATCACATTTTGTTTATTCATTCATCTGATTGAGGAGCATTTGGATTGCTTTGGGCCATCATAAAAAAAAAAAAAAAAACGATGAACAGCTAATGAACAGTGGTGTTCAAACCTTTGTGTGAATGTATGCTTTCATTTCTTTAGAGAAATTACCTAGGAGTGAAATGATTGAATTGTATGGTAGATGTGTGATTATTTCAAAAGGAAAAATTGCCAGGCTGTTTTCCCAAGTGATTGTACAATTTTGTATTGCCACTAGTAGTTTATGAGAGTTCTAGTTGTTCTGTTTCTTTGCCAACACCTGGTATGGTTAGTTTGTTCAGTTTTAGTCCTTTTTTTTTTTTTTAAGTCTTAGTCCTTCTTATGTAGTTTTATCTCTTGGTTTTAGTTTACATTTCCCTAATGATAAATGATGTGGAGCATCTTTTTGGGTGCTTATTTGCCTTCCATATATCTTCTTGAGTGAGATGTCTATTCAGATCTTTTGTTCCTCCCCCTTTTTTTTAAGAGAGGGAGAAGGGGGGCAGGGGCAGAAGGAGAGGGAGAGAAAGAATCCTAAGCAGGCTTCAGGCCCAATGCAGCTTGATCTCACAACTAACTGTGAGATATGAAACATGAACCAAAATCAAGAGTCAGCTGCTTAACTGATTGAGCCAATCAGGTGCCCCACGTTGATTTTTTTTTAATTGTCAAACCCACTTTGCATTCCTTGGATAAATCCTGATCATGGTGTATTATTTTTATGAATCGTTAGATTCAATTTACCAAAGTTTTCTTGAGAATTTTTACCTTTATGTTCAAAAAGAATATTTGTGTTCTGGTATTCTTAGGTCTTTGTCCATTTTTAGTATCAGAGTAATCTTGATGTCAGATTGAGTTACCATGTATGCTCTCTAGTTTTCTGAGAAAAGTTTTTGCAGAGTTGGTATTATTTCTTCCTTATGTATTTGGTAGAATTCACCAGTAAAGCCATTTAAACCTGAAGTTTTTTGGGAAGGATTCTTTTAGCTACAAATACAGTTTCTTTAAGTGAACATAAAGCTGTTCAGATTATCTTTTTTTTTAAATGAGTTTGTATGTTTCATCAATTCTGTCCATTTCATCTAGGTTGTCAAATTTGTTGACATAAAGTTGTTCATAGGATTCCTTATCTTTTTGCTCTCAGTGGAAAAGGTAGTGATGTTATCTTTCTCATTCCTATACTAATTTTTTTTTTGTTTCATTATCTGTATTGCTAGAGTGATCTCAAAGAACTAGCTTTTGATTTCATTAATCTTTTTTTCCTGTTGTTTCTTCTGCTTTTTATTGAGTTTTATCCTTATTTTCATTATTTATTTCTTATGCTTACTTTGGGTTTAACTGCTTTTTTTGTCCTCCTTTCTAAAGGAGGCAGTTGAGGTTGTTGCTTTGATACATTGTTTCTTCTCATAGGTTTGGAGTGTCTGCTACTACTGTGTTAGTTACATCCCACAAATATTGACATGTTATGTTTTTATCTTTATTCAGTAACAAATACTTTCTAATAGACTTTTTTGCTTCTTTGGCCCATTGTTTATTTACAGCTGTTACTTAATTTTCAAGTATTGGTGGTTTTAGGCATTTTTTGGTTTTTGATTTCTAGTTTTGTTCACTGTCATTGAACATACTTTGCATTATTTGAATCTTTTTAAAGTTTACCTGATTTGATTTATGGCCTAGAATATGTGTGTTGGTAAATGTCATTTTGCCTTAAAAGAGATACAAGTTCTTCTGTTGGGTGGAGTGTTTTTATAAATGTTATCATGCTGGTTTATAGGATATGGAAGACTCGAACAATACTTAGTGATTTTGTTTCTACTATCAATTACTGTTGGGGTGTGGAAATCTGTTACATATAATTATTTGGATACATCTGTTTCTTGTGCATAAATGGGTAGGATTATTTTGTCGTCATAAAAAATATGCTCTTTATTGTTGCAAAATTAACTTTTTTGGCTCTCCTGGGTGACTCAGCGTGGAGTCCGCTTGCTATTCCCTACCTCTCCTTTTGCCCCTCCCCCATTCATGGTTTCTTTCAATTAAATAAATAAACTTTTTAAAAATTACCTTTTTTTATCCCTGGCATCCCTGCCCCTTTGGTGTGAAATTTGTTTTGCTCAGTATTGAGATAGCCAGGTCTTCTGATAGGTCTATTTCTTTTTCTGTCTTTATATTTAAAGTGTTTGTTTTTATAGGCAACATACAGTTTTTTTTTTTCAAAGATTTTATTTATTTGACAGAGATCACAAGTAGGCAGAGAGAGAGGAAGGGAAGCAGGCTCCCTGCTGAGCAGAGAACCCCAATACGGGGCTCAATCCCAGGACCCTGGGATCATGACCTGAGCTGAAGGCAGAGGCTTTAACCCACTGAGCCACCCAGGTGTCGCTGGTTTTTTTTTTTTTTTTTTTTTTTTTTTTTTTATGCTGTTTGATGATCTCTTCCCTTTTTTATTGTGGCAAATACACATAACATAAATTTTGCCATTTTAAGCTTTTTAAAGTGTAGAATGCAGTAGCATTGAGTACATCCACAATATTGTGAAACTATTACCATTATTTATTTCATCATCATCCCAAACGAACTCTACCCATTAAACAATAATTCTCTGTGCTTCCTCAGCCCCTACTTTCTGCCTTGTGAATTTGTCTGTTTTAGGTACCTAATGAAAGTAGAATCATATTTGTCATTTTGGGTCTGGATTTTCACTTAGCATAATGTTTTCAAGACTTACGCATGTTTGCATGTACCAGAAATTCATTCCTTTTTAAGGCTAATAATATCCCATTGTATGTTTAGATCACATTTTGTTTGGACATTTGGGTTATTTTTACCTTTTTTTTTTTTTTAAAGATTTTATTTATTTGACAGAGAGAGATCACAAGTAGGCAGAGAGAGAGGAAGGGAAGCAGGCCCCCTGCTGAGCAGAGAGCCAGATGCGGGACTCGATCCCAGGACCCTGAGATCATGACCTGAGCCGAAGGCAGCGGCTTAATCCACTGAGCCACCCAGGCGCCCGTATTTTTACCTTTTGACTACTGTGGATAATGGTGCTATCAACATTGGTGTATAATTATCTGTATTCATGTCAATGCTTAGGGTATATAACTATGAGTGGAATTGCTGGATCTTGTGGTAATTCTGTTTACCTTTCTGAGGAACTGTCAAACTGTTTTCCTAGTCTCTGCATTGTAAGCAGGGTATTAAGGATTTTTACATTTCACGTGAGTATTGGTATGGTTAGATTTAAATTTGTCAGCTGTTTTCTGTCATACCCATTTTTTGTTTTCATTTTCCAATTCTTTTGGATTGAGTATATTTTTTCATTTCATTTTATCTCTTCCTTTGGTTTAACTATTTATTCATTCAACCATCAGTTTTTCACTTTGTGTCCTTGGCTTATATAGGGCTCTATTAGCTTTACATTCTTAAGAAAAATGCCTTTGGGCACCTGGGTGGTTCAGTCAGTTAAGCATCTTTCTGCCTTTAACTCTGGTCATGATCCCAGGGTCCTAGGATTGAGCCCCATATCTGATTCTCTCTGTTCAGTGGGGAGCCTGCTTCTCCCTTTCCTTCTGCCTGCTGCTCCACCTGCTTGTCCTCCCCGTCCCCCCAACCCCGGCTCATTAAGTAAATAAAAACCTTAAAAAAAAAAAAAAAAGAAAAGAAAGAAAGAAAAATTCCTTAAACTCTCCTAAACTCTAAAGAACTAGTGATTTCTGCATTATACTCTGCGGCTCCCTCCGGTCTCTATTTTCTGGTTATTTCTGTGAGAGCTGAAACAAGGTAGTGTTGGTGTTGCCTTGTTTGACTTCAGCTAGTAGTGTGCATGTTGGTGAACTCAAATTTTTCACTGCTCTGCTCATGTTTGTGAATGACTAAGAGTGCTGCAAATACTGATTTAGGGGTTACCAAAAGATTTTTAGTAAGTAGGTGAATTAGCAAATATGGAATTCATGAATAATGAAGATCAGTGGTATATATGCCACACAGGTAGTTGTGTGAATTAAATCAATTAATACAAGTTAAGTTGTTTCAAACATTGCTTTGTATAGACACTTGGTATTTCAGAATCTCACTGCTAAATTAAGTTTCAAGAGTTCTATGTCCAAGTAAAATTGGGGATATATTTGTGTCTAACTTTTGGTAATATTGTGTAGTGTAAGATAGTACTCTACCCTTCCTTTTTTTTTTTTTTTTTTTTTCTCTTCCATTTGATTGAATACTTTTTTATGACTGGTTCTAGTTTAAGGGCAGGAGGGACAATAATGAACAGGATGGCTGTTGGTCCCTGATTCTGCATGCAGTTTTTTTTTTTTTTTAAATTTTATTTATTTATTTGACAGAGAGAGATCACAAGCAGGCAGAGAGGCAGGCAGAGAGAGAGGAAGGGAAGCAGGCTCCCTGCTGAGCAGAGAGCCCGATGCGGGACTCGATCCCAGGACCCTGAGATCATGACCTGAGCCGAAGGCAGCGGCTTAACCCACTGAGCCACCCAGGCGCCCTCTGCATGCAGTTTTGATCAGTATAATACTTTTGGGGGAGATGGCTACTACATTTTTAGGTAGCTTAATTCACCCACTTGAAGTTTATAATTAAAGGGTTTCTTGTATATTCATGGATGTGGGTAACCATCGCCACAGTCAGTTTCGGGACATTTTCATCGCCTCAGAAAGAAACCTATACCCTGTGGCTATCAACCCACTATCCCCTGCCCCTGCTACTCCTATCCATAGGTAACCACTAGTTTACTTTCTGTCTCTCTGTAGAGTCTCTATTGTGACTTCCATGTAAATGGAATCATGTAGTCTATGTTTTTTTACCTGGCTGGCTTCCTTCACTTAACATTATGTTTTTAAAGTACATCCATGTTATAGCATGTATCAGTACTTCATTCTTTTTTATGGCTAAATAATGCTTCACTGTGTGGTGTGGATATACCACATTTTGTTTTTCCATTTGTGTGTTAATGGTCTTTTGGGTTGTTTCCACCTTCTGACTGGTATAAGTAATGGTATTACATTCACATACAGGTTTCTGTGTGGACATGTTTTCATTTACTGGGTATATACCTAGAAGTGGAAACTCTGATATAGGATAACTCTGTGTTTGATTATTTGAAGAACTACCAGACTGCTGGTAGTTTTCCAAAATGGCTGCAACATTTTAATTCCCACCAGCAGTGTTTCAGGGTTTTAATTTGTCCACATTTCACTAATACCTGTTATCTGACTTTATTTTTGCCATCCTAATGGGTATGAAGTTGATATCTCACTGTAGTTTTAATTTATATTTACCTTAGGACTAAATTATACTGAGCATCTTTTTTCATGAGCTTATTGGCCCTTTGTGGATCTTTCTTGGAGAAATGTCTATTCATATTTTTTGCCTGTTTTTCAAATTGTGTCATCCTTTGATTGAGTTGGAAGAGTTTTAAAAATGTACATATTCTGAATACAAGCCCCTTAAAAGATATATGACTTGCAAATTTTTTTTTCCTGTTTTGTGTTGTCTTTCCACTTTCTTGACAGTGTCCTTTGAAGCATAAAGTTCTTACTTTTGATGATGAAATCTAAATTACTTTTTGTTTGCTTGGACTTTTGGTGTCACATCAAAGAATCCATTGCCAAATACAAAGTCATGAAGATTTATGCCTGTATTTTCCCCTGAGAGCTTTATACTTCCAACTCTTAAATGTGCATGTATGATCCATTCTGAGTAAACTTTTGCATATGGTATGAGGTTAAGGTCCAACTTCATTCTTTGGTGTGTGGCTATCCAGTTGTTACAACACCATTTGTTGAAAAGTGTTCTTTGCTAATTGAATGGTCTTGACACCTTGTTAAAAATCAGTTGACTATAGAGGTATGGGTTTATTTCTTGTGTTTAATTTCTGTTCTTTTGATTTATATGTTTATCCTTGTACCACTACCATAGTGTCTTGATTACCATTGCTTTGTAGTGAATTTTGAAATCTGGAAGTCTAAGTCCTTTATTTTATTCTTTTTTGAGGATTACTTTGTATATTCGACTTCCTTGCAATTGCATATGAATTTTATAATCCACTTCATAGTATAGATTTTACATTTCTTTGATTAACTTTAGTTTTAGGATACTACTATGATTGGAATTGTTTTATTTTTTCAATTGTTCATGGCAAGTGTATAGAAATTAAATTTTTTTTATATTGATCTTGTATCCTGCAATCTTGCTGAACTCATATATCCTAATAGTTTTTGGTAGTTAATTTAGGATTTTCTATATACAGGATCACATCATGCAAAGTTCTACTTCCTCCTTTACAATATAGATGCTTTTTATTTCTTTTTCTTACTTAATTGCCCTGGGTAGAACCTCCATGACAATTCTAACCTTAAAGGGAGACCACCTACTTCGTCACCATTGAGTATGATATTAACTTTTTTTTTTTGTAGATGCCCTTTATGTAAGGAACATATCTTCCATTCCTAATTTATTGAGTGGTTGTTTGGTTTCTGTTTTTACCATGAAAAGGTGTTAGATATCCTCAGATGCTTTTTCTACATCTATTGAGATGGTCGTGTAATTCTTGTCTTTCATTCTATTCATGTGATACATTTTATTAATTGATTTTTTGATGTTAAGCCTTGCATTGCTAGGATAAATCCTACTTGGTAGTGCTATATAATTCTTTTCATGTATTGTCAGATTCAGTTTGCTAGTATTTTGTTGAGGGCTTTTATATCCCTGTTCATTAGAGAGTCTGTGGTTTTGTTTTCCTGTGACATCTTTGTGTAGTTTTGGTTATCAGGATAATACTGGCCTTGTAAAATGTGTTGGAAAATGTTTCTTCCTTTTCTTGTTTTTGGAAGTATATGTGAAGAATTGGTATTTTTTTTTTTTTAAAGATTTATGTATTTATTTGAGAGAGAGAGAGCATGAGTGGAGAAAGGTCAGCAGGAGAAGCAGACTCCCTGCCAAGAGCTCAGAGCCTTATGTGAGACTAGATCCGGGGACTCCAGGATCGTGACCTGAGCTGAAGGCAGTCGCTTAACCAACTGAGCCACACAGGAGCCCAAGAATTTTTATTCTTCTTTGGGTGTTTGGTAGAATTGAGTGGAGAAACCATTTAGGCTCAGGCTTTACTTTTTTTTTTTTTTTTTTTAAGATTTTATTTGTGAGAGTGAGCGAATGGGTACACACAAGCAAGGCTCCGGAGTGGCAGGCAGAAGAAGAGGAAGTAGACTCCCTGTTGAGCAGGGAGCCCAATGCAGGACTCGATCCCAGGACCCTGGGATCATGACCTGACCTGAAGGTAGATGATTAACTGACTGGATCACCCAGGAATCCCTAAGCTTGGGCTTTTCTTTGTGGGTAGTTTTGTTTTCTAATTTTTTTTTTAATTGGTTCTGCCTCATATAGGTTTATTCAGATTATTTCTTTTGTCATTTTTATAGTTTGTCTTTTTATTAATTGTATGCTTCATCTAAGCTATCTAATTTTTTGGTGTACTATTCATGACCTTTTTAGTTTGTTTGTTTCTATAAAGGTGGTGTAACATCCTGTCTTCTCTTCTATTACTGATTCTGATAATTTGAATCTTCTCTTTTTCTAGGTCAGACTGACTAAACGTTTGTTGATCTTTTGAAAGAACAAGTTCTGGTTCAAAGGTTTTTTTCCTTTTAATCTTTTCATTTTCAGTTTTGTTATTTTTCCTTTAATATCATTTCTTTTGTTGGCTTTGGGTTTAATTTGCTATCATTTTTCTAGTGTCTTAAAGTACATATATTTTCTAGTATTTTTTAAAAGATTTTATTTATTTTATAGAGACACAGGGAACACAAGCAGGGGGAGTGGGAGAGGGAGATTAGGCTTCCTGCTGAGAAGAGCCTGATGAGGGGCTCAATCCTAGAACCCTGGGATCATGACCTGAGCCAAAGGCAGATGCTTAATGACTAAGCCACCCAGATACCCCTATTTTGTAGTGTCTTAAGGTACATAACCTATAAGGTTAGGTTGTGGATTTGAAGTCTTTCTTAATATAGACATTTACAGTTGTAGATTTTCCTCTGAACACTGCTTCGATTCTATACCATAAGTTTTGGTATGTTTTATCTTCATTTTCATCTATCTCAAGGTATTTTCTGATTTCTCTATTGATTTTTTCATTTCATTGGTTATTTATTCATGAGTGTGTTGTTTAATTTCCACATATTTATGAATTTCCCAGATTTCCTCCTGTTATTTCTAATTTCATTTCATTGTGGCTGGAGAACATATTTTAAATTATTTTTATGCTTCTAAGTTTTTTGAGATTTGTTCTATGGCCCAGCGTTTGGTCCACTGGAAAATGTTCCATATGCAGTTGAGAATGTATGTTCTGTTGTTGGATGGGGTATTCTATAGAAGTCTGTCAGATCTGGTTTGTTAATAGTGTTGTTCATGAGAGGAGGAGTAAGATGGCATAGGAATAGACCTAAATATCATCGGGTCCCAGAAGTTCAGCTAGATAGTTATGAAACCATTTTGAACACCTACAAACTCAACAGAAGACTGAAGAGAAGAAGAGCAGCGATTCTAGGAATAGAAAAGTGACCACTTTCTGGAAGGTAGGACATGTGGAGAAGTGAATCCCAGGCGATATATGGGAAGACACATTGCAGGGGGAGGGGTTGGCTTCCAGCAAGCGGTAGAGCAGCGGAGCACAAAATTGGAACTTTTAAAGAAGTCTACTCCCCTGAGAGACGTCACTCTAGAGGCTAAGTGGGAGATGGAGCCCTCGCTGAGACAGTGTGATCTCAGGACCTGTGGGGTCACAAAAAGACCAGGGGTGCCTGAATGTGGAAGAGCTCCCAGGTATTGGAGTGGGGAAGCTGGCTGCAGAGACAGAGACAAGGAGTGGGCTCTCAGCTCAGGATTACTTTAAATCATGACCCAAGGCACAGTCTGGCCGTTTCTCTTCGAGCAAGGACCACACGTGTGGTAGATTGGGGGAGACCTCCTCCTTCCTTCTCTGGGAGAAGTGGCACAGGAGTGCGCTGCAGGAATCTGCTGGGTTTGGAGACTCTAAACACGGCCCTGTGCCAGAAATAAAAACAATAGGTCACAGGCCAGGTGAGCACGGAGTGCGGCTGGAGACTGGGGACATGGGAGTGATTGACTGCTTTTTCTCTGAGGAGTGGGGCCCCGAGCTCTCACCTCCTACAGGGCTGGAGATTGGGATGCTGCCATCTTCATTCCCGTCCTCCAAAGCTGTACAGAAAGCATTCAGGGAATAACAACCACAAAGGACAAAACTGAGCAGATTACTTAGCCTGGCCCTTAACAAGGGTGGTGCAGTTCCTCCTCTGGCAAAGACATTTGAGAATCAATGCAGCAGGCCCCTCCACCAGAATGTCAACAAGAGCATCCAGCCAAGACCAAGTTCACCAATCAATGAGAACTGCAAAATTTCAGAGGTACAGGAATACAGCACATAGAATTAATTCATGGCTTTTCCCCATGATTCTTTAGTCTTTCAAAGTTAAATTTTTTTAATTTTATTCTTTTCTTATTCTATTTTTTAAAATTTTACCTCTTTCGGGGCGCCTGGGTGGCTCAGTGGTTTAAGCCGCTGCCTTAGGCTCAGGTCATGATCTCAGGGTCCTGGGATCGAATCCCGTATTGGGCTCTCTGCTCAGTGGGGAGCCTGCTTCCCTTCCTTTCTCTCTCTGCCTGCCTCTCTGCCTACTTGTGATCTCTCTCTCTCTCTCTCTCTCTGTCAAATAAATAAATAAATAAATCTTTTAAAAAAATTTACCTCTTTCCTGTTTTAACATTTTTAACTATTCTATATTATCAATACCTTTTTAAAAATCTTTTTGAATGGTCATTGTTATAATTCTATTCTATCCTTTCATTGTATTTAGCCTTATTTTTTGTATACATAGAGGTTTTTCTTTCTTTAAAATTTTGGAATACAGTTTCTTCTAACAGATCAAAATATACCCTAAATCTAGCACATGGCTTTGTTCTAGTCTCCAGCCTGATCACATTCTTTCCTCTTTTACTCTTCTTTTTTCAACTTTTTTTTCTTACTATTTTCTTGTTTAGAATCTTTTTATGTTTTCATCTTTACAATCATATTTCATCCCTTAATTGTGCTTACTGTTACTTTTGTGTATATGTAAGTTTTTCTTTCTTTAAAATTTTGGGAGTATTTTCTTCTAACAGACCAAAACACACCCAAAAATTCTTCCCCCACCCCCTGGTTTTGGGTCTTTTCCAATTTGGCTAGTGTATATTTTTTGGTGTCATTGCTACCCTTTTAGTATTTTGTTCTCTCAGCCATCTGTTCTTACCTGGATAAAATGACAAGGCAGAAAAATTTACCTCAAAAAAAAAAAGAACAAGAGGCATTACCGACAGCTGGGAACCTAATCAATACAGACATTAGTAAGATGTCAGATCTAGAGTTCAGAATGTTGATTATGAAGGTGCTAGCTGGGCTCAAAAAAAGCATAGAAGAGAATCCCTTTCTGGAGAAATAAAAGAACTAAAATCTAATCAAGATGAAATTTAAAAAGCTATTAATGAGGTGCAATCAAAATGGAGGCTTTATTTTTTGCTAGGATAAATGTGGCAGAAGAGAGAATTAGTAATATAGAAGACCAAGTGATGGAGAATAAAGAAGCTGAGAAAGATAAACTGCTGGACCACGAGGGGAGAATTCGAGAGATAAGTGATACCATAAGACAAACAATATTAGGATAATTGGGATCCCAGAAGAAGAAGAAAGAGAGGGGGCAGAAGGTATATTGGAGCAAATTATATCAGAGAATTTCCCTAGTTAGACGAAGAGAGCAAGTATCAAAATCCAGGAGGCACAGTGAACCCCTCTCAAAATTAATAAAAATAGGTTCACACCCATCATCTGATAGTAAGTCTCAGCGATAAAGAGAAAATCCTGAAAGCAGCTTGGGATAAGAAATTTTGTAACATGCAATGGTAGAAATAGGAGATTAGCCGCAGACCTGTCCAGAGAGACCTGGCAGTCCAGAAAGGACTAACATGATATATTCAGAGCACTAAAAGATAAAAATATGTAGCCAAGAATACTATATCCAGCTAGGCTGTCATTGAAAATAGAAGGAGAGATTAAAAAAAACTTCCAGGACAAACAAAAATTAAAAGAATTTGCAAACACTGGACCAGCCCTAAGGAGATATTGAAAGGGATCCTCTAAGCAAAGGGAGAGCCTAAAAGTAATAGACCAGAAAGGAACAGAGACAGTATACAGTAACAGTCACCTTACAGGCAATAGAGTGGCACTAAAGTCATATCTTTCAGTAGTTACCCTGAATGTAAATGGGCTAAATGCCCCCAATCAAAAAACACAGGGTGTCAGAATGGATTAAAAAACAAGACCCATTGATATACTGTCTACAAGAAACTCATTTTAGACCCAAAGACACCTCCAGATTTAAGGCGAAGGGTTGGAAAACAATTTACCATGCTAATAGACATCAAAAGAAAGCTGGGGTGGCAATCCTTATATCAGATAAATTAGACTTTAAGCCAAAGACTATAATAAGAGATAAGGAAGGACACTATAGCATACTTAAAGGGTCTGTCTAACAAGATCAAATAATTTTAAATATCTATGCCCCTAGCATGGGATCACCCAGTTATATAAACCAATGAATACACATTGACAGTAATACAATAATAGTAGGGGACCTTAACAACCTCCTCACTGAATAGGACAGATCATCCAAGCAAAAATCAACAAGGAAATAAAGGCCTTAAATGACACACTGGACCAAATGGACATCAAGGATGTATTCAGAACATTCCATCCCAAAGCAAAAGAATACTCATTCTTCTCTAGTGCACATGGAACATTTTCCAGAATAGATCACATCCTGGGTCACCAATCAGGTCTCAGCTGGTACCAAAAGATTGGGATCATTCCCTGCATATTTTGGACCAAAATGCTTTCAAACTAGAACTCAATCACAAGAGGAAAATTGGAAAGAACTGAAATACATGGAGGCTAAGGAGCATCCTACTAAAGAATGAATGGGTCAACCAGGAAATTAAAGATTTTAAAAAACTCATGGAAACAAATGAAAATGAAAACACAGCTGTTCAAAATCTTTAGGACACAGCAAAGGCAGTCCTGAGAGGAAAGTATATAGCGATACAACCCTTTCTCAAGAAACAAGTAAAGTCTCAAGTACATAACCTAACCCTACGCCTAAAGGAGCTGGAGAAAGAACAGCAAAGAAAGCCTAACCTCAGCTGGAGAAGAGAAATAATGAAGATCAGAGTAGAAATCAATGAAATAGAAACTAACCAACCAACCAACCAAACAGTAGAACAAATTAATGAAACTAGGAGCTAGTTCTTTGAAAGAATTAATAAGATTGATAAAGCCCTGGCCAGACTTACCAAAAGGAAAAGAGAAAGGACCCAAGTGAATAAAATCCTGAAAGAGGAGAGATCACAACCAACACCAAAGAAATACAATGATAAGAACATATTATATGCAACTATACACCAGCAGATTTGACAATCTGGAAGAAATAGATGCATTCCTAGAGACATATAAACTACCGAAACTGAACCAGGAAGAAATAGAAAACGTGAACAGACCCATAACCAGTAAGGAGACTGAAGCAGTCATCAGAAATCTCCCAACAAACAAGAGCCCAGGACCAGACCTCTTCCCAAGGGAATTCTATCATACATTTAAAGAAAAATTAATATCTATTCTTCTGAAATCATTCCAAAAAATAGAAATGAAAGGAAAACTTCCAAATTCATTTTATGAGGCCAGCATTACCTTGATCCCCAAACCAGACAAAGACCCCCCCCCAAAAAAAGGAGGATTACAGACCAGTAGCCATGATGAACACAGTTTTTAAAATTCTCTGCAAAATACTAGCCAGTATGGTCCAACAATACATTAAAAGGATGATTCACCATGACCAAGTGGTATTTGTTCCTGGGCTGCAAGGTTGGTTCAACATCTACAGATTAATCAGTGTGATACAGTATATTAATAAAAGAAAGAACAAGAACCATATGATATGCTTTAAAAAAATGCTGAAATAGAACTTGACAAGATACAGCACCGTTTCTTGATCAAAACTCTTCACAGTGTAGGGTTAGAGCATGCATACCTCAGTATCTTAGGAGCCATCTGTGAAAACCCACAGCAAATATCATTCTCATTGGGAAAAAACTGAGAGCTTTTCCCCTAAGGTCAGGAACATGGCAGGGATGTCCACTGTCACCACTGCTATTCAACATAGTACTAGGAGTCCTAGTCTCAGCAGTCAGATTACAAAAAGAAATAAAAGGCACCGAATCGGCAAAGAAGAAGTCAAACGCTCACTCTTTGCAGATGATAGGATACTTTATGTGGAAAACCCAAAAGACTCCACTCCAAAACTGCGAGATCTCATACAGGAACTCAGTGAAGTGTCAGGATATAAAAAATCAATGCACAGAAATCAGTTGCATTTCTATACACAACAACAAAACAGAAGAAAGAGAAATTAAGGAGTTGATCCCATTTATAATTGTACTCAAAACCATAAGATAGGGACGCCTGGGTGGCTCAGTTGGTTAAGCAGCTGCCTTCGGCTCAGGTCATGATCCCAGCGTCCTGGGATCAAGTCCCACATCGGGCTCCTTGCTCCGCAGGAAGCCTGCTTCTCCCTCTGTCTCTGCCTGCCACTCTCTCTGCCTGTGCTTGTGCGCTCTCTCTCTCTCTCTCTGACAAATAAATAAAATCATTAAAAAAAAGTTTTATTAAAAAAAAAACCCATAAGATAACCTGGGAATAAACCTACCTAACCAAAGAGGCAAAGAATCTGTACTCAGAAAACTATGAAGTACTCATGAAAGAAATTGAGGAAGACACACACACAAAAAAAATGGAGAAATGGTCCAATGTCTATGTTATCTCGAGCAATCTACACATTTAATGGAATCCCTATCAAAATACCATCAGTGTTTTCAAAGAAATGGAACAAATAATCCTAAAATTTATATGGAATCAGAAAAGATCCTGAACAGGCAGAGGAATGTTGGAAAAGAAAACCAAAATTGGCAGCATCACAATTCCAGACTTCAAGCTCTGTTACAAAGCTGTTATCATCAAGACAGTATGGTACTATCACAAAAACGGACACATAGATCAATGGACAGAATAGAGAGCCCAGAAATGGACCCTCAACTCTACGGTCAGCTAATTTTTGACAAAGCAGGAAAGAATGTCCAATGGAAAAAAAGACAAGTCTCTTCAACAAATGGTGTTGGGAAAATTGGACAGCCAGGTGCAGAAGAATGAAATTGGACCATTTCCTTAGACCACACACAAAAATAGACTCAAAATGGATGAAGAACCTCAATGTGAGACAGGAATCCATAAAAATCCTTGAGGAGAACACAGGCAGCAACCTCTTTGACAGCCACAGCAACTTCTTCCTAGGAACATCACCAAAGACAATGGAAGCAAGGGCAAAAATGACCTGTTGGGACTTCATCTAGATAAAAAGCTTTTGCAAATTAAAGGAAACAGTCAACAAAACCAAAGACAACATAGAGAATGGGAGAAGATATTTACAAATGACATATCAGATAAAGGGCTAGTATCCAAAATCTGTAAAGAACTTACCAAGCTCAACACCCAAAGAACAAATAATCTAATTAAGAAATGGGCAGAAGATATGAACAGACATTTCTGCAAAGAAGACATCCAGATGGCCAACAGACACATGAAAAAGTGCTCCACATCACTCGGCATCATGGAAATACAAATCAAAATCACAGTGAGATACAACCTCACATCAGTTGGAATGGCAAAAATTAACCAGTCAGCAAATGACAGGTGTTGTCGAGGATACAGAGAAAGGGGAACCCTCCTCCACCATTGGTGGGAATGCAAGCTGGTGTAGCCACTCAGGAAAACAGTATGGGGGTTCCTCAAAAAGTCAAAGATAGAGCTACCCTATGACCCAGCAATCGCACTACTAGGTATTTACCCTAAAGATACAAATGTAGTGATTTGAAGGGGCATGTGTACCCCAGTGTTTACAGGAACAATGTACACAATAGCCAAACTATGGAAAGAACCTAGATGTCCATCAACAGATGAACAGATAAAGAAGTGTGGGGTGTATGTATGTTTGTATGTGTACACACACACAGACACACACAGGAATACTATGCAGCCATCAAAAAATGTAATCTTTCCATTTGCAACGACGTGGTTGGAACTAGAGGGTATTATGCTAAGCAAAATAAGTCAGTCAAAGACAATTATTATATGGTCTCGCTGATATGAAGAATTTGAGAGGCAGAGCGGGGGGTCGTGGTGGAAGGGAGGGAAAAAATGAAAGAAGATGGGACCAGGGAGGGTGACAAACTTTAAAGAGACTCTTAATCTCAGGAAACAAACTGAGGGTTGCTGGGGGGTGGGGAGGGAGGGATATGGTGGTTGGGTTATAGACACAGGGGAGAGTACGTTGTGTAAGTAGAGTTGTGTAAGAATGATGATTTACAGTCCTGTACCCTTGAAGCAAATAAAATGTTACATGTCAGTTAAAGAAATGAAAAGGAAGAGTGTTGTTCACGTCATCTGTATCCTTATTTTTTTTTTTTAAGATTTTAATTATTTATTTGACAGAGATCACAAGTAGGCAGAGGCAGGAGGGGCAGGGGAAGCACACTATTACTGTTGAATTGTCTATTTTTTCACTTTTGTCATTTATTAAAAGATTTGTGTTTTAAAAAGTTTTTTTTTTATAATAGCTCTTGTTTAATTTAAGTGTAATTAGAACACAGTGGTATTCAGATGTACGCATTGTTAGTTTTGCATGTACAGTATGATTCAAGAATTCTGTACATTACTCAGTGCTCGTCAGGAAAAATGCATTATAAATCCCATTTATGTTTCACCCATCCCTTCACCCATCTCCCCTCTGGCCACCATGAGTTTGTATTCTTAGATGAGTCTGTTTTTTGATGGTCTTTTTGTCTTTGTTTTTTGTTTTGTTCCTAGTACTCCGCGTACAAGTGAAATATGGTACTTGTCTTTCACTATTTAACTGATTTCACTTTGCATTATATCCTGCTGGTCTATCATGTTGTTGCAAATGGCAAGATCTCATTTTTAATGACTGAGTGATATCCCATTGTGTGTGTGTGTGTGTGTGTGTGTGTGTGTGTGTGTGTGTATCACAGTTTCTTTATCCATTCATTTGTGGATGGACGCTTGGGTCATTTCCATGTGTTAGCTGTGGTAAATAATGCAGTAAACATAGGGGTGCATGTGTCTTTTAAAATTAGCATTTCTGTTTTCTTCTGGTAAATACCCAGTAGTGGAATTAACTGGATAATATGGTAATTCTGTTTTTAATTTTTCGAAGAACTTCCAGCTTGCTTTCCAGAGTGGCTGCACCAATTTGCATTATTACCAGCAGTACAGAAGAGTTTCTTTTATTCCAAATCCTCGCCAGCACTTGTTATTTCTTGTGTTGATTTTAGCCATTCTGACAGATATGGAATATCTTGTTGTGATTTTGATTTGCAGTTTTCTGAAAATTAGTGGTGTTGAGCATCTTTTCCTGTGTTGGCCATTTGTATGTCTTTGCAGGGCCTTTGCCTATATATATATTTTTAAAGACTTTATTTATTCATTTGACAGGCAGACATCACAAGTAGGCAGAGAAGCAGGCAGAGAAAGAAGGGAAAGCAGACCCCCCCCTCCCCCCGCTGAGCAGAGAGCCTGATGCGGGGCTTGATCCCAGGACTCCGAGACCACAACCTGAGTCGAAGGCAGAGGCTCAACCCACTGAGCCACCCTGGTGCCCCCGGCCTTTGCCTATTTTTAAATTGGATTATTTTGGGGGGTGGTTGTTGGTGTTGTATAAGTTCTTTATATGTTTTGGATAATAACCCCTTATAGGACATCTCATTTACAGATGTCTTCTGTTTTGCTAGGTTGTCTTTTTGTTTTGTTGATGGTTTCCTTCACTGTGCATTCATTTTTGTATAGTCCCAGCAGTTTAATTTTGTTTTTGTTTTCCTGGCCTGAGGGGATGTATCTAGAAAACTATTTCTATGGCCAGTGTCAGAGAATTATTGGAAGTGTTTTCCCCTAGCAGTTTCATGGTTTCAGATCTCACCTTTAGGTCCTTTGTTAATCCATTTTGAGTTTATTTTTGTGCGTCGTGTAAGAAAGTGGTCTAGTTTCAGTTTTTGCATGCAGATGTTCAGTTTTTCCAACACCATTTGTTGAAGAGACTGTCTTTTCCCCATTATATATTCTTGCCTTCTTTGTCATAGATTGATTGACCATGTATGCATTGGTTTATTTCAGGGCTCTCTATTCTGTTCCATTGATCTGTGCCTCTTTTTCTTTGTGCTAGTACCATACTGTTTTGATTACTACAGCTTGGTGTAGTACATCTTGTAATCTGGGATCATGATACCCGAAGTTTTGCACCTTTATTTCAAAATTGCTTTGACTATTTGGGGTCTTTTGTGATCCACTGCATACTTTAGTATTATTTGTTCTAGTTCTGTGACCAGTGTTATTGGTATTTGGATAGGGATTGCATTAAATCTGTAGATTGCTTTGGATAGTGTGGGCATTTTAACAGTATTGGTTTTCTCAGTCCCTGAGTATGGAATATCTGTGTCATTTTCAGTTTCTTTCATCAGTACTTTGTAGTTTTTAGAGCACAGGCCTTAAACATTCTTGGTTATGTTTATTCTTAGGGATTTTATTATTTGGGGTGCAACTATAAATGAGTTTTTAAATTTCTCTTTCTGCTACTTCATTATTCATGCATAAAATACAGTGGATTTTTGTATATTAGTTTTGTGTCCTGTATCCTGTGACTTTACTGATTTTATTTATCAGTTCTAATAGTTTTTTGGTGGAGACCTTAGGGTTTTCTGTGTATAATATATGATCTGCAAACAGTAATAGATTTACTTCTTTACCAGTGTGGGTGCCTTTCATTTCTTTTTCTTGTGTGATTGTTGTGGCTAGGACTTCCAGTATCATGTTGAATAAAAGTGGTGAGAGTAGACATCCTCCTCTTTCCTGATCTTAGAAGAAAAGCTTTCAGGTTTTCATCCATGAGTATGATGTTGACTGTGGGTTTTTCATATATGGTCTTTATTTATTTATTTTTTTTTAATTTATTTATTTGAGCAGGGGAGGGCCAGTGGCGGGGAGAGAGAGAATCCCAAGCAGGCTCCATACTGAGTACGGAGCCCAATGCAAGACTTGATCTCAAGACCTGAGATAACCTGTACTGAAATCAAGAGTCAGATGCTCAGCCCACTGAGTGACCCAGACACCCCCATATGGTCTTTATTACGTGGAGTTGTGCTCTAAATCTGCTTTATTGAGTTTTTTGGTTTTTTTTTAAGTCACCAGTAGATGTTATACTTTATCAAGTGCTTTTTCTGCATCTATTGAAATGATTGTATGGTTTATATCTTCTTTTTTCTTATTAATGTGATGTATAATATTGATTCATTTATGAATATCGAATCACATTTGAATCCTTGAATCTCTGGAATAAATCCCGTTTGATTATGGTGAATGATTTTTTTTTTATATTGTTCGTTTGGTGTGCTAATATTTTGTTGGGGCGTGTTTGCTTCTATGTTCCCCAGAGATATTGGCCTGTAGTTTTATTTTTTGGTAGAGTTTTTATTTGCTTTTGGTATCAGGGTAATGCTGGCATCCTGGAATAAATTTGGGAGCTTTCCTTCCTCTTCTGTTATTTTTGGAATAGTTTGAGAGGAATGGGTATTAACTCTTCTTTAAGTATGGGGATGGCAGGGGACTGCAGAGGGGGAGAGAGAGAATCTTAAGCAGACTCCAGACCCATCCTAGAGCCTCTCTGGCCTCAATCTCACAACCCTGAGATCATGACCCGAGCCAGCAAGTAGGGATCAAACACTAATCCTGCTGAGCCACTCAGGCATCGCTAGTGATACAGTTTCATTGCCAGTAACCAGTCTGTTCAAATTTTCTATTTCTTTCTGATTCAGCTTGGGTAGTTTATATTTTTCTAGGAATTTACCAATTTCTAGGCTCTGCAGTTTGTCAGGATATAATTTTTCACTATTCTCTTATAATCCTTTGTGTGATGTTGGTTATTTTTCTTTTTTCATTTCAGATTTTGAGTTCTCTCTTTTTTTCTTGGTGAGTCTGGCTAACAGTTTATCTCTTTTGTTCATCTTTTCAAAGAACCAGCTCCTAGATTTATTCTGTTCTATTGTTTCCTTTCTTGCACTGGCTTTGGAAGGCTTCATGTATTTTGATGCTCTGTTACTATGAGCATGTATGTTTTTAATTGTTTTAATTATTGATGGATTGATCCTCTTATCATTATGAAATACCATTGCTGGTAACTTTTTTTTTTTTTTTAAGTGTATTTTGTCTGATACTGATATGACAATTCTAGCTTTCTTGTGGTTGCTATTGCATGGTGTTCCTATCCATTTACTTTCATTTTCTATCTGTGAATCACAAGTGTGTCTCCTGTAAGCACTTGTACCTATATATAACATAATTGGATTTTATTTTAAAATCCGGTCTGACAGTTTCTCACTTTTGATTGGATTCTTTAATCCATTTACATTTAATGTTATTGATGTAGTTGGATTTATATCTATTGTTTTACTTTCTGTTTTCCATATTTATTTTATAATGTAAAACTTAACTTTCATTACTGACTTTTTTTTCACTATATTTTTTTGAGTGTTTTTTTAAGTGGTTGCTCTAGGGTTTGCCAACTCAAGAGTTGAGGGTTGCTCAACTCTTGAGCAACTTGAGGGTTAGGGTTATTGGCCCCCCACATAGTTGAAAATCTGCCTATAAACTTCTGATTCCCCAAAACTTAACTACTAATAGCCTACTCTTGACCGGAAGCTTTACTGATAACAAATAGTCAATAAACGCATAGTTTGTGTCTGTATTATATACTGTATTCTTCCAGTAAAGTAAGCCAGAGGAAAGAAATGTTAATAGAGGGGTACCTGTGTGGCTTAGTGGGTTAAAGCCTCTGCCTTCAGCTCAGTTCATGATCCTAAGGTCCTGGGATTGAGCCCCACATAGGGAGGGCTCTCTGCTCTGCAGGGAGCCTGCTTCCCCCCACCCCTCTGCCTGCCTCTCTGCCTACTTGTGATCGATCTCTCTCTCTCTCTCTCTGTCAAATAAATAAATAAATAAAATCTTTTAAAAAATGTTAATAGAAAAATCATAAAGAAGGAAAAAATACATTTATAATAGCATACCTATATTTACTGAAAAAAACCTGCATATAAGTGGGCCTGGCCTACAGATGCTGATGTTCTGCAGCCTGGTGGCCTGGGCTCAGGAGCAGCAACCACCAAGCAGGCCTACGAGCAGCAACAATGATCTGGAAGCCCAGAAAAGCTGCCTCATCTGCTTGGGGGTGTACCACCAGCCTGTGGCCATAGCTGTGGCCATATGTAAGTGTACTAACTTCTGGGAGGCCACAGGAGTGGGGCAACAGCTGTGGGGAGGAGTTTATGCCTGATGCAAGAGGGGCTTGAGGTACAAGACTGCTCCCTGTGCAATATCGTGCCTGCCCTTTGGGTGGATTCCTCAGCTTGGGTCTGACCTCATGCCTGCCAGCCCAGGGCACTCAGTCCAACCACCCCATCAGCACATGTGGTGACCTGCAGCCCTACCTGGTCCTGGGGTTCTCTGAGGGCTCTCCTGGGACTCTTCTGACAGGCTTAGCTGGCCTCTTCCGCTACTCAGAGGGCAGCAGGTCACCTTCAGTTTGGTCCCATGAAGACTGCGGTGGGCATTTGTAAATAAATGTTATACAGCTTTTGCTCTCCACTCTTAAAGGTCCGTGTATAAGTGGACCTGTGCAGTCAAACCCATGTTGTTCAAGGGTCAGTTGTACATCTTATCACCTTTAGACTTATAGTAGTTTAATTTATAGCACCTTTACCGCTACATAGCTTGATTCCCACTTTCCCTTTTCTGTGGTATTGCCGTGATACATATTAGACTTATTAATGTTACAAACCCAGCAGTGCATTATTATAATTATGACTATACTATTTACAGGAACTTTCTTAGCCCGTGGCATCTTTGCTCCCACTCCATCTCCATTTGTGCTGTTACTGGGAAATACATTGCACTTAAATTACATTGTGTTAGAAGCCTCAGTACATTATATAATAATGTACATTAATGTACATTTAATCCAATTGCTTTTTAAATCAGTTAAGAAAAGAAAGGATTAAAGATATGCGTATTTACCTTTATTGTGTTTACTTCAGCCTATTTTCTTAAGTTGGTTTTGTTATCAACAGATTCTCCCAGTTTTTGTTTATCTGGCAGTCTCCGCTTTTGTTGTTGTTGTTTTGTTTTGTTTTAATTCTAAGTAGGCTCTGCACCCAGCATGGGGATTGAACTCTTAACCTGAGATTGAGAGTCGAATGCTCTAAGGACTGAGCCAGCCAGTCTCTTCATTTTCATTTCTGAGCAGTAACTTTCCTTGGTTTAAGACTTTTGGCTAACAGGTTTTGCATTCTGGACTTATGTTATCCCATTGCCCTCTCTTGATTCTGTTATTTCTGCTAGGAGCCAGCTGCTGATCTCATTGCAGTTCCCTTGTAAGTGACTCATTTTGTGGATTCTTTTAAAGGTTTCTCATTATCTTTCATCTTTAGCATTTTTACTCTTATGTGTCCATCTGTGGTTCTCTTTATTTTACGTGGTGCTCTTGGAGCTTCTTGCATGTTCAGGCTATTGTTTTTCAATACATTTGGGAATTTTTTGGGTTATCATTTTCTTGAATATTTTTTCTGTTCCTCTCTCCTCTCTCTTAGTAGGTACTCCGTTTACATGTGTGTTCATGATTTCATTGTGTCCCATATTCTCTCAGGTTTTCTTTCCTTTTTCTTTTTCTTTTTTTTCCTCTTCTGCTCTTTGGTTTGTGTAATGTCTATTCATCTATCTGAGTTTTCTAATTCTTTTGCTTGTTCAAATCTGTTGGGTGTCTCAGGTGAGGTTTTAAAGTTATTGTTCTTTGCAACTCCAGAATTACAGTGTTTTTATTTTTAATTTTAATTTAAATTTAATTTTCTTAAAGATATTTTTTATTTTTATGTATTTGTTTGACAGACAGAGATCACAAGTATGCAAGGAGGCAGGCAGAGAGAGAGGAGGAAGCAGGCTCTCTACCGAGCAGAGAGCCCGATGCGGGGCTCAATCCCAGGACCCTGAGATCATGACCTGAGCCGAAGGCAGAGGCTTCAACCCACTGAGCCACCCAGGCGCCCCCTAATTTTTATTTTTGTTTACATTCTCTATTTGAAACAGATTGTAATCCTACCTTTTTTCCCTTAGGCGTACTTTTATAATAACTACTTTAAAATCTTTTCTGTTCATTATGAAATCTGGATATGTATATATGGTTTTTGTTGCTTGTCTTTTTCTGGTCTGTGGTTTATTCTTTTCTGTTTTTCTACATATCTAGTAGATTTTTGATGCAAACAGGACATTTTAGATAATATACTGTAGCACTTCTGGGTACTGGTGCCCCCTCCCTGCCCCATTCCAGGGCTTGTTATGTGTTCCTAGTTTACTTACTGGTTAGATTAGTGTAGTGAACTGTTTTCTTTCTCACTGTGTTACATGGCTCTAAAAGATCAGATGCCTCCTTAGGGAGGTATATAGTTTGGGGCCTGCCCATAGCCATCCTGGGATGACCTGTGGTACAGGTAGGGGGCTCTCTCCCACTTTCTCTGATCACACCCAGCCATTCAACTCCGCTAATTTTGGCTAATTTTGGCGCTTTGCTCTTTTGTTTTCATTATTGCCCTGGGACATAAGTTTCTCTATAGACAATCCAGTCAAACTGGTTCTTTCCAGGGATTACTTTCTGAGGTAAATATGGGGTATTTGTTCCAACCAAACGAAGGTTCCTCCCAGCTATCTTATACCCTGGTTCTCTTCTCAAACTAGCTGGCTGGGGAAATCTAACTAAGGGAATCTAAAACTGAGTTCTGTAGTTTGGTATCTGACTTCAATAGCGGGAACTTTATTTACAGTGGAACCTCAGCTAGGATTCATGATTTTTCTAATGCTGCTGTTAAATATTAGGCAGGCTTAAGCAGAACTGCATCTACTTAGCTATTACTAAAAGTAGTGGTTTCTGCCTCACGTTTGAGGAGCCAGAAAGCCTTGTAAGGTTAAGTAGAACAGTAAGTTGGTGTGAAATTAATTTTGAGTGGTTTATGTTAAAACCTGTGGAGTATCTTTTTATTTTTTTTGAGGTTTTATTATTTTTTGGCAGAGACACAGTGAGAGAGGGAACACAAGCAGGAGAAGTGGGAGAGAGAGAAGTGGGCCTTCCGCATAGCAGGGAGCCTGATGCAGGGCTGGATTCCAGGGCCATGGGATCATGACCTGAGCGGAATGAAGGCAGACATTTAAGGACTGAGCCATCCAGGTGCCCCTGTGGAATATTTTTTTATACATACTCACTATTCGTGTCTTTGTACTATCTTTACTTTTTAAAATATTTTCTTTACCTTGATTGCTTGGGATCTTTATCAAACAAATAGGATGATTTCTCAAACTGCCTATTTGGGATATATATACCCTTTTTTCCATGAAAAGGAGAAGGCTTCTTGCTAGGCAAGAACTGCCTTGACTGCCAGCCTTCTGGGTAGGTGTACTTGTTTCTCTGGGACAAGTGAGTCAGCCTGGGTACTGCACTGCCTTTCCTCCTCAAGCACCCATCTTCCTTGGTCCTTGTGGGGCCCGAGTGGTAAGGAAGGGGGAGAATGCAGGGGACTGACTCTCCTGGCTGTTAGTGCTGCTGGTGCTGATGGGTTATCCAGAAGCTGTCCCTTGAGTCCCTCTCTGGGTCTGGAGACCTTTTGTGTTTACCCACTTCTTGGCAGGAAAGCTCCTGTCTGCATGTTTTAGTTGTCAGATGTTCTAGTTTTCCACATTTCAGATATCCCCCACAAGTTTTCAGCCACAGAGAACTCTGGTTTTCTGTCACAGATTCTGAGTTGTGGATGTTTGTTTTTTGTTAGTCTCATGGTTTTGGGTTAGAAAGGGAAGCCTGCAGTGTATGCTCTATCATTTGGAAAACCCAAAAGATAATTTTCATTAATTGATTTTGGGGTTCAGAGTGGCTCCTTTTATCTGCCCTTTGATTAAGATCTCTCTTTAACCAGCAAGAGACACGTTGGCATTGTATTGGCAAGGCTTTTAAGGAGTGAATTCCTTTGTTGAGCATCAAAGTCTTCTCTTGAAGAAACTCTAAATTTGTGTAATTAGCATGTTGAATATATCTGCAGTAATTCTGAGAGGAAAATATATTCACAGTCTTCTTACTGGAAATTCCTGGAATGCCCTCTTTTTTTCCCCAAAATTAATGCCACCCTCCCACCTACCCCTCCTCCCCCGCTTCCCCGAAACATGCTTCATTTTCTAGGTAGTATAAATAGAAATTCTCATGCAGCTATATACTCAGCATTCATTGAGGAGCTGCAATATGCCTAGTGGTGTACTACGGACAAAGGGCAGAGGCTATTGCAAGCCAGTGGCCTCCTGTTTTTGTACACACAGTTAAATTGGAACACATTGGCTATGAAGCCATATTGTTTATGGCTGCTTTCACTCTGTAAAAGCAGATATGAGTTATTGCAACTGATATCATATGGCCAAGTCTAAAATATTTTTAACCTGATTTCCTGGGGAATGTAAAAATGGTGAGTCTTGATTCACCTGAGAGTGGTGTCTGGCTTCATGCAGAGAAAGAAATGTGTGGACTTTGGAGTGTAGAGGCTAGATGGAGAGGTTATAGCTGACTGCCTTTGTAGAGTTTGTTTTTGTTTTTTGAGGGGAGAGTTTATCAGGTTGTCCTCTATTGAAATAGACGCCACCAAAATTGACCTCTTACTTTCCTTACCATTTTTATCGTATTCATTCTGATCAGGCCCTTTTTCCTGATACACAAGTATATGTGTACAGAGCAGTATCTGAAAGCTGCTGCTCTCTCTGTTCCTTCCTTAAATCCCTTTTGTGATTGTCTTGTCTCGCAATTATAAATGTACATTAAAATGCAGTCTCATTTCTTTCCCTCTCTCAGAGATAACAACCAGGGTCTCAAAATTGTTCCCTTGCTTTTCTTCTTATGCATTCACTGTGTATGTTGTACTCAGCCCTGAACAATACCTGTTATTTTTTGTTGTTGTTGTTTTAGAACTTTCTATAAATGGTACTGTTTGTATTCTTCTGAAGCTTGGTGGATTTTGGTTTTGTTTTTTGTTTATCTGTTTTTGGCTCAGTATAAATATATTTGTGACTGTCCTTTATTTCTTTGACTCTCCCTTGTGTCTGACATTCTGGTATATGACATCCACAGTTTAACATTAATCCATTCTGTGGGCTCTTTTTCCCACTAATTAAGTTGACCTTTCAATTTTTTTTTTAATAGTCTTACTGAAATGTAATTTATATGCCGTAAAATTCGCCTGTTTAAAATGTACAATTCAGTGGCTTGTATACAGAGTTGTTACCACTGCCTAATTTTAGAACATTTTATCACTCCCAAAGAAATGTTGCACCCATTTGCATTCATTTCCTATTACTTTTCTCCTCCCCCACCCCCAGATTGAAACTCATCTGTTTCTATCTCTATAGATTTATCTATCCTGGATTTTTCATATAAATGGAATCTTCTGTGGTTTTTGGTGACTGGCTTTCATTTAAAATGTTTTGCTTTAAGGAGGAAAATCTTTTCTTACCTTATAGTTTAAAGATGGCTTAAACTGTTTTACTTCCAGTTCAGAAGTGAAATGGGTTTATACTGAGCCTAGGATATTTTAGACATGAACAATCAAACTATTATTGTCACTTTTCTTGTAGCCAAAAGAATGCAATGGTGTAAAGATCCCTGTTGATGCCAGTAAACCAAATCCAAATGATGTGGAGTTTGATAATCTGTATTTGGATATGAATGGAATCATCCATCCCTGTACTCATCCTGAAGACAAGTACGTAATCCATTTTTGTCACTGATAGCAGAAGTTACAGGGGAGTATTGTATTCTGTTATGTTGTTTGTTTGTCCTTATAGACCAGCACCAAAAAATGAAGACGAAATGATGGTTGCAATTTTTGAGTACATTGACAGACTTTTCAATATTGTAAGACCAAGACGACTTCTATACATGGCAATAGATGGAGTGGTAAGTGCTAAGAAAAAGTTAGCTTATAATCCTCTGTTTTTGTTTTTGCTGTGTTCCCGAGTGTCTAGAGTTAAAGTCAGCTAAATAAAGAAAAATGTTGACTGTGGTGAAATTGAGAAAGGCAGCCTGATTCTTCAGTCATGCATTCAGACATTTCTTGTACCTGTTTTGTGCCAAATATTGTGAGATACTGGGGATAATGGTGACTGCCCTTTCTTTTGAAGGGCTTAAAATGAGCAAGGTAGTTACTCGTGGGCTTTATAGGTATTAGATAACACGTGCACAGTACTGAGGGAAGAGGAAATCAGTGCTACTAAGGGAGCTAAGAGATAGGAGGTGACTTTTGTCCCATTTCTTGAAGCATAAAGAATAATGGGAGATTGGTGGGCAGTGGAGGGGGATCAGATAGATAGGAAGAGTGCAGAGCTTCTGGATTTCTCAAATGGGCCCAGTAAATATACTTCCCATGCCTTTGACCACACTAACACATTTGAGCAATTACAGTTGTTTTAGATTGGAAGGGGAAGTAGAGCAATGTCTTGAGAAGGCTTTATTGCCATGCTTGAGTTTGGATTTTCTCCTATGGGCAGTGACTAGTCCTCAGAATACTTTAAGAGGGCAATAATTTACTGACCTAGGGTGATATGTCCCATATCAACTAGCTTAGCTTATAAATAACCAGCAAACTATATATCACCATTCAAGGAAAATTAAGGTAAATCATAACCCTTAAATTTATTTAGCTATACACAAACAGATTATCTTTCTTTTAGATTTAGTAATCCTAGTGGCTAATAGAATGATTTTAAAAATCTAGAAGATTAATTTTTCTGTGAGGTTCTCTTTATACAATGAAAAATCATAGTTACTTGATAACTTGGTAAGTTGCAGTTGAAGTGCAGTGAAGAATAGAGGGAACAGGAATATTTTATTTGGTGCTTATTTCCATTCATATTAGTGAAAGGTCTTGGAGAAAATCTGTCACTTTACATCCAGTGTTCCCTTACTGCTAGATCAAGTATAAACTGTATGCATACCTGTATGAGCGTCTGTATGTCTGTCTGTCTGTATGCTCAGGTGCGTAGCATGTTTTTGTTGAAATAGATGTGTGGATCAAAGAACATGGTACTTGAAAGAGTTAGGTTAGGTGGTCTTATTTTATAGGAAAAGGAACTATTTAAAAGAGAATTTAAAATAACTTATATTATGTAGACAGGATGCTTGAATCCCTTCCAGTTCCAAAACTCAGTTCAGGAATTTCAAAATCTTAGAGTCCAGTTCATTTCATTCAAGCTTATCTAGTGATTTTAAATTATATTTGGTCAGAGTAATTCAAAAGTATTTTCAGTTAAAACATTGTTCCCTTTCTAGTTGCTTTGCTTTCTTGTAGAGACAGAGTGGTTATTGTGGGACAAACAATATAGAAGTACCTTGAAGTCCTACAGATTAAGAAGTTGTTTTCTTTAGTTTTTATGGGACATGGTGAATCTCGTTTGGAGACCATTCTTCCTTTTAGGCATGGACATAAGGTCTTCTTGATCCTGGTTCTGTGCTAGTATCTATTCATTTTATGCTGGCTGGGTGTTTGAGTAAAGTGAGCTGTCCTTGGGTGCCTTGAAGCACCATAGCCCAGTAGAAATGGCTTTGGATTGTGGGCTCTATAGTATTAAGTGGCTTGTTAGGATGTTTGTCCATTTTACCTGTCACTCACGTACATGACTGAGGCCAGCTTTTAAGGTCTTCATCCAAATTTAAGTTCTCAGGATTTATTGTCATGAAAGGATTATTAGATATATTAGATATTAGGCATATTACTTTTCCATTTTAGTGTATTATTTTTAAAAGAACAACTAATTGAAAATAATGGATAGATTTTATTACATGTATTTTGAATGGTATGGTATGACTATCTAATAATGTTTTCAGGCACCACGTGCTAAAATGAACCAGCAGCGTTCCAGAAGGTTTAGAGCATCAAAAGAAGGAATGGAAGCAGCAGTGGAGAAGCAGCGAGTCAGGGAAGAAATATTGGCAAAAGGTAAATAATGTGCATCTTGAACTTGGACTTCTTAAGAAATGTATATAGAAAGAGGGAGAGGTGTCCGCTTTCTGTCATAGTAGGTATGGTTTTAATTTAATTGGGATCTAGAATATCCAAGGAAAATTTATGTTCACTGTCCAAAAGTAGTTAATGGAATCCTTTGTTCCCACTAACAAGCTTTTCTTTTCCCAGCTCTGTAGTAGAAGGGAAACCTAGGAATAAAAGGAGGGAATTCTGGTAGGGAGAGCTGTTTGGCAGCCCCTTTCAAGGCAAGTGCAGCTCTTCAGCTCACTTTGATGTATCTGTAAAGGAGGAATATATTAAGAGTGCCTCTTACTTTTCTTTTCAATGGGGGCTGTTAGAAAGCTACAATTCCGTAAACATTTTCCTTAAATCAGTCTGAGTAGCTTGCTTATTACTTTCCCTTAGAACTCAAAGGTCTGTAAAAGGAGGCCCAGGATGACGTGATCCATATCTTCAGGCTTTCACTAAAGTCAGACACACTTCAATAGAAGAGTATGCAGCAGGCACTAAGGCAGTGAAGTACCCAGGGTTCCATTGACTTGGGGGAATTGTGGGGTGTGATCATCTTTGCAGTTCCCCAGAGCTTGAAATTCCTGTTGGATAAATAGGTGGACCTTGATCAAGTCTCAGAGGGACGGAAGGTCAGGGAGTCCAGATACTCCATGGGACCAGTTCTCTCCTATGACGCTTCTGTCTGTGAGATGGGGTGTTTTAGTGGCAGGGTGATTTGTTTGGTGTTTTGTTACAAGGTCAGTATGATAGACCAGAAAAGCAACAATTTATTGGCTCAAGATACTGTACTTTGCAGGTAAAAGGATACCATAGTGTAGTCAACTCAGGCCTACAATTAGGATACATTTTCTGTTTTAATTTGCTAGAAGCGTGCGACTATATATTTACTTTAGCTGCAGCTCATAATACGCTTAAGGCCTGTTTGTACTTACAAAAGATAATCTTTGATTTTAAAGAGGTCTTCTTTCTTGAAGATATTTTGAAATATATTTGTCTTTAAAAAAGCTAATCAGTGATATAGAGAACAAATAGGACTTTTATATCACAGCTGGTGATTTTGTTTCTTATCATATAAGGCTGTAATAAACTTGGCAGTTTACAGGCACCTGGGTGGCTCAGTGGGTGTATCTTTCTTTGGCTCCGGTCATGATCTTAGAGTTCTGGGATTGAGCCCCGCGTCGGCCTCCCTGGTCGAGGGGAAGTCTGCTTGGTCTTCTTCCTTTCCTTCCACTCGTTCGTGAGCACACACATGCGTGCCCTCTGTCTCAAATAAATAAAAATCTTTAAAAAACAAAAAACTCAGCACTTATTTTTTTTTTCTAAGATACCTTTACCTCAGGAATTACTATCCAAAAGAAAACTCCTAAATTGTGTATGTGTGTGTATGTGTATGTGTGTTCTGCTGCAGAGGGCATTATGAAGAATATCATAATTTCCATATTTCTGTGTAACTATAGTATCTTTTGTATACCATATATTGTTTGATGGTCATGTTAAAGCTTATATTAAATTTGAGAGGATGACTCTTATTTTCTTTCCCAGAGGGGGAACATTTGTTCCTCAGGTGACAGTATTTCCCTTTCTTTTGTATTTGGACTTGTTTTGTTGTTCTGGCTTAATACTGAGTAATTTACCTGACTTTTTATGGAGAGAACAAAACATTACCTCTTTTTCCTCTAGGTGGCTTTCTTCCTCCAGAAGAAATAAAAGAAAGATTTGACAGCAACTGTATTACACCAGTAAGTAGTCTCATACTTTGCCAGCTATCGCTAACTCCTAAATGGTAGGTTAATTTATTTCTTTCTATCATTTTAGGGAACTGAGTTCATGGACAATCTTGCTAAATGCCTTCGCTATTACATAGCTGATCGTTTAAATAATGACCCTGGGTGGAAAAACTTGACAGTAAGTTTCACATTTTGGTACTTCAGAAAGATAAGGGTGATCATTTTAGGCTGTACTTTGATATGACTGATACCCCATAAAATGCTAGTTGACTGTCAGAAGAAAGAGAAGCTTCCAGGTTATTAGAGATGGGATGCCCTGCATGGTCCAGTTTTAGGCTGCTGAATTTTCTCTCAGTGCCAATTTTGTCCTCTTACCATCACTTTGAAGCTATAAAACAGGACCCATTATTTAAAAAAATATATATAATATTTTATATTACATATAAATATGTATATATAGGAAAGTAAATTTTAAATGAAAATTTCTACTGTTAGAAATTGAAATAGAGCCAGATTAAAGTCATGGGGCTGTCTTTTTAAAGAATAGCTGTGTTCTCTTACGTGTTTAAGTAAAATTTTATTGTACTTTCATGTAATTTTAAATTCAAAGCTTGTTGGGGCACCTGGGTGGCTCAGTCAGTTAAGCATCTGCCTTCTGCTCAGGTCATGGTCTTGGGGTCCTGAGATCACGCCCCTCATTGGGTTCCCTGCTAGGTGGGGAATTTGCTTCTTTTTTTTTTTTTTTTAAGTTTTTATTTATTTATTTGACAGAGAGAAATCACAAGTAGACAGAGAGGCAGGCAGAGAGAGAGAGAGGGAAGCAGGCTCCCTGCTGAGCAGAGAGCCCGATGCGGGACTTGATCCCAGGACCCTGAGATCATGACCTGAGCCGAAGGCAGCGGCTTAACCCACTGAGCCACCCAGGCGCCCCGGGGATTTTGCTTCTCCCTCTCCCCCTTCCCTTGCTCATGTGTGCTCACTCTCTCACTCAAATAAATAATAAAAATAAAAAATAAATAAATTCAAGGCCTATTTTGCTATAAACTAGATATGTAAATTATATTTAATGGGTATTTTTTATTGATTACTCCCAGGGTTTATGTAGTTTGGGGCTATATCTTTGGGTAGCAGTGAGTATACTAGAAAGTGATTAGTTCTTCTGGCTAAATTTGACTGAAACGTTTCATTTTTTTTCTATTCCTGTAGTAAATTAACCAGTGAAACTAATTTTGGTGTTTAACACGTACCTTATGAAACATTTCTAATAACACTGTCTTAATGGAATTATCCTAATTTATTTTAAGTTGTTCAGTTTTATTGATTTTTGTGCTAGAAAATTGGGGATGCACTGACAGTGTTAAAAACTGTTTTGATAGGTTATTTTATCTGATGCTAGTGCTCCTGGTGAAGGAGAACATAAAATCATGGATTATATTAGAAGACAAAGAGGTAAAATTCCCTTACAAATATTTATTATATGTTCTATTAAAAAAGTCAAGCCATTATATAGGAAATATTTGGTAGAATGTGATATTCCTGGGCTGTAAAATACATTTATATAAATACAATGTATCTTTCTCCCATCTTTAGCCCAACCTAACCACGACCCAAATACTCATCATTGCTTATGTGGAGCAGATGGTAAGTTTCTTCTTACCATTTGATTTGATGCTCTTGGATTAAACCATAGCTAATTGATGGTTTCGTGTGTAGTAGTGGATTATTCCTGGTTTCTTGGAAATTCTAATATATCTTGCTCATTTTATGTTTGAGAAGGAATTGGTATTAAGGTTAATCTGTGATTCATGTTCATTTATCTTAAATTTTAAAAATATTTTTCAACCTTTTGATATTGCATACCTTTAAGTTGGAAGATTTTCGTTGCCCATGTGTCTGGAGGACAGCTTGTTGCTTGAAAACTAAAAAATTTTAGGTTTTTTGGCTTTATCACCTTTGTTTATGTGCTTGTTTCGGCTTTACTTTGTGTTGTATCTTGTGTCACAGTGGTGTCCTTTATCATTGGTTGTGGTAGGGTCTTCTCAGAGTGTTCACTGTTCATTGTTTTATCCTTGTTGGTTGGTAGCTGATCTCATTATGCTTGGCCTTGCTACACATGAACCCAACTTTACCATCATTAGAGAAGAATTCAAACCAAATAAACCCAAACCATGTGGACTTTGTAATCAGTTTGGGCATGAGGTCAAAGACTGTGAAGGTTTGCCAAGAGAAAAGAAAGGAAAGGTAGGAACTTTGAAATGGTAATTGCCTCACATTCAAATTTTTTCTGTTTTATTTTTTGTTGTGATAAAATACACTTAACATACAATATACTGTTTTAACCATTTATAAGTTTACAGTTTAGTGGCTTTAAGTATATTCATTCAGATTGTTTCATTTTTAGAATGGATAAAGAGAAGACTGTATTGTATTACCCACTTGCTCTGTTAGCCCTCATAGGAATGTATCTTTCATAGCCCTTTAAAGTGAACACACATTCAAAAGCATGCATGCACTTGTCTTTCTCCTCTGACTTCTGATACAGCTTATGTCTACATGAAGCTTAGGTCTCCTAGTTAGTAATGCCTCTTGCACATGATTTGTTTGTAGAAGTATTTGTTTCAAATGATTATTTTTCTTTAAAACAATATAAATAAAATACATTAATTTGCTTGATACTTTTAAGTTACTCCTAGTTCCTATATATTTTGGGTTCACTTGATTATATCCAGCTCCCTTTGAGTGTGTTTTCATCTGGTTAAGAATATGGTCCCTCTTTAAAAGACATGCTGAGTGGGGAAAAAAGGTAATAAATACACTGTATATTCATAGAGAAGGGTCTAGAATTATATACCTTGAAATTTAATATTGGCTGGATGTAGGTCAGGGGTTGGCAGACTACAGCCCCCCAGATTTGACCAGTGAGCTAAAAATGGTATTTATGTTTTGAAAGAGTTGTAATAGCAAAACAAAACATGAAAGAATATGCAACAGAGACCATATGTGTCTCCAAAAAGGCTAAAATGTTTACTATCTAGCCTTTTACAAAAAATATTTGCTGATCCCTGGTCAGGTATGATTGGGATTATGGATAATTTTCTATTTTTAAAATGGTTTGGGGAGTTCTCTTTTTTTTTTTTTTTGGTAGTTCTTGTAATATTAAAACGGATTTTGCTTTAGAGAAATCCACAATATTTACTTCACTGGAAAAAGTTACAGGGTTTAAAGTAGACTTGTTTAATCTTGACTTCCCTTTCCTGCAGCATGATGAACTGGCAGATAGTCTTCCTTGTGCAGAAGGAGAATTTATCTTCCTTCGTCTTAATGTTCTTCGTGAGGTATGTAGTAATAAACATGGGGATCAGTTCTCTAAAGCAGGGTGGCTTTTGATAACTTACAATGGCAACGTTCCTTCTTGGTTGTAGTATTTGGAAAGAGAGCTCACCATGGCCAGCCTGCCGTTTACATTTGATGTTGAGAGGAGTATTGATGACTGGGTCTTCATGTGCTTCTTTGTGGGAAATGACTTCCTTCCTCACTTGCCATCATTAGAAATTAGGTACGTGTGTTTGTATGGGTTTTCAAACTAGTGTTTTAGCCTTCTTGCCTTTATAGTACACACTGGTCCTAATGCGTAATATTTGTTTCCTGGTGGCAGGGAAGGTGCAATTGACCGTTTGGTTAACATATACAAAAATGTGGTACACAAAACTGGGGTAAGTTAACTCTTGAATAATTTCAAAACAGAAGTATTTGCTTTTATTAGAAGATCATTTTACATGTATTTTATCACTTACAGGGTTACCTTACAGAAAGTGGTTATGTCAATCTGCAAAGAGTACAGATGATCATGTTAGCAGTTGGTGAAGTTGAGGATAGCATTTTTAAAAAGAGAAAGGATGATGAGGTAAAGTGTTTCTATTGCAGTAGCTAAATTGCTCCTGTCTCTAATAGGCTGTGATGATCTTGTGATTGTACTTTTAACCTCTTTGAGTGCGTTGTTATATCATTATAGTGTATCTAACACCAATGTAATCATGAGTGGTCAGTACTTTGATTATTTTATAAAGGTGGTGATGCTTGCTGTGTGGAACTATGTATTGCACACTGTGTGGTTGGTTGTAATTTTTTTCTCTCTTCATAATCTTAATAAAGATAAAAATCCAAACACCTGTCTAATCAGTAGGCTGTGAGATGCGGGTGCCAAGGCCAGATGAATCCTGGGATTGAACTTGTGGCTGCCATGTTTTATAGGAAATATTTATGCCCTGGAAGATAGTTTCAGACTTAGCAGTTCTCTACTCTGGTAGTAGAGTATAGGGGGTCAGGGTTGGATTGCATCAGCCAAGGCAGCGGGTTGCAGCTCTGAGTAGGAAATTTAATACATGAAAGAAATAAAATAACAAAGCACTTGGAAATGATTACATATAATAGGATGAGTACTTGGTGAGAAGTTCAGGTTTCTGACTTGGGTAGTTGGGAGATTGCTGGTTCCATTCTCTGAGATAGTAAGCGCTTAGGGTAGAGCGGGTTGAGGTGGGGGTCAAGGTAGAAATAGAGTTTAATTTTGGAGATACTAAGTTTGAGGTGCCATATGGCAACATTGGAGAGAAGAAAGTCCATGAAGCAGTTAGATGGGTTTGTGTAATGCTCAAGCAGAAGTCTTTTGAAAGGAGATTTGAGAACCCTTAGTAGAGGGTAGGTACTTCAAGCTGTCAGTGTGAACTTGGAAGTCCCTGGGACCCTGTGTGTAGTGAAAGTGCCTCCAATAGAAACGTTGAGAAACATGGACATTTACGGAAAAAGAGGAGCTGGTTGTAGAGAGATGGGAGGAAATCCCTGAAGAGAGAAGCCATTGGTGCTCTCTTGTCTTGTCAGGGCAAGATGGACAGGCCCCTAGTACATGGCCAGAGGTTCGGAGGCTCTGGGGAGTCAGTGGGTGGAGGGGCAGTAGCCTGGAGCCAAAACAGGGTGGAGGTTGATTGTGGGAGAGGGTCAAAGGAGGCAAGAAGTGGGTAGAATTAACAGATAGTGCTTCTTAGAGAGTGAAGGAAATCCTTAAACTGATCTTAACAAAAAATTCATATGCCTATTTTGAGCAAATATTGCTACTTTACTTCATAATTTTCTTAAGATTGAAACATATCATTTTTTTATATTTTCTTCAACTTTGTGTACTATTGCTAGTGGTCTCTTTCTTAGAACTTTCAGTACCATTTTATGTAACAGAGTGAGTGGACTGTAATTCTTTCCAAAACCTTTGGTTCTTGGTAATCCACTATGGCAGCAAGAATTTTTTACATGTAAGGTTCCAATAACATAACTGGCTTTGTCTGGGATATCAAATGTCTATCAGTGTAGCCATTTTGAACTGAGACTTCAACAAGTGGAGTTGGCTCTTGCATTTATGCTTAAGAAAAAAACTATACGCATGTACTGTGTATTACTTGATATAAAAACCTTAGAACAGCCCTTTTATGTGGCTTTAGCAGACTCTGTACTAATAAATATTGGTGATATTTGGCATTAGAGAAGGATGTATGAGATTTGATAGGTACCAAAGTGCTTCAGGCTTAAGTAATATGGTTTCCAACTGGACTAGCAGAGAGGGCATTTTAAAGCTTTTTGGATCTTTTTTGGTGTTCTGACATCATAATGATGTCTATCAGCAAGGTTGGGCATTGATAGAAATATATGAACCTTCAGAAATTCAACGTAAAATTATCTAGGTTTATGTGTTTTCCTGGAAACTGTCTGTGGCATTTGACCAATTTCCAAAGGAGTTCGTAGCACAAAATAGTAGAAAAGGAATTTGTTATTAAAACTGAGTTATGCTTTTTATATTATAAGCTTTGATGTTTGCCCTTTATCTTGCAAATGTCCTTCATTTATCCAGTAAACACTTATTTTGTCTCGTGTGCCAGATAGTATTCTGAGTGTCATTGATATAAAAGAAAAACAAAAATGCAGACAAAAATTCCTGACCTCATGGAGCTTACATTCTTCCTGAAATGGACAATAAGCACAAAAACTGAGTGAATTGTGTACTGTGTTAGAGTGATGAGTGCTGTGAAGAAAATTAAAGCAGGTGAAGAAATATCTGGGAAGGTGAAGATGGGGTTGTTGTGATTCTAGAAGAGGTGATTAGCGAAGGCCTCACCAACAGATGACTTTGAATAAAGACCTGGAGAATATGAAGAAGTAAACCATGTAGGTGTTTGCAAGAAGAGCATTTCAGGCAGAGTGAATAGCCAGTGCAGAGGCTCTAGGGCATGTACCCAGGATATTGACTATATGGAGGCAAAGATGGAAGCCAAGAGCCCAGTTAGGAAGCTCTTTAGCAGCCATTCAAGGGAGCCAGCATGGTGGCAGTGAAAATGATAAGAGGTAGTTGGATTTTAAGTATGTTTTGATGGTTAAACTACTGGATTAGCTAATAGATTCAATGCTGGTTTGATGACTCCACGGCATTTTGTCTGAGCAGTTGAAAAATTATCTGAGCAACTGATGAAGAAGACTGGGAGGTGCTGAGTTGGGGATGGGGATTCCATTTTGGGCACATTAAGTTTGAGACAGCCAATTGGAGATGTTGAATGGGGAGAGGTCCCGGTTAGAGACTCATCACTATATAGATATAGATGGTGTTTAAAGCTATGAGACTAGATGATTACTCTTATAAGAGTAGAAGTCCAAGTATTAGGCACAGAGGAACACTAACATTGAGAGGCTGGGGAGTCATGGAGCAAAGGCATACAGCAAGAGTGAAAAAAGAGAACCAGGTGAGTGTAGTGGTTTTGAAGCCAAGAAAAGAGCGTGGTTCAAGACCAAAGAGTCATGGTCAGATAAGGACTGAAAACTGACTAATGGCTTTCACTGTTTGCAGCTTGTTGGTACCCTAGATAAGGAATATTTCAATTAAAGATAGAGGGAAAAGCTTGATTAAAGAAATCGGTGGATTTCATATCTTAGTAGATTTTAAGGTAGCCATTCACCATATATCCAACATTCAGCCTTTCTTCTGGAAGAAAGTATACCTTTCAGACCTTAAGTAAGGGTGTTATTTTGCATTTGGCATTACTGACCTGAAAGGGATAGAAGTCCAGCTAGTCAGGTGGCAGCCAGTATAGTACCTACTGGCCCTTGTTTTGGGCTATTGTAGGACCTTAGTTGCTCCAGTGCCTTGATACTCAAGGAATCTTGGGCATGGAAGGAGTGCTTTCTGGGACCAGGGAGGCCTTTGAATGGCCGAACAGTTAGTGGGAAACAAGATCAGTCCCAAATCTGTTTAATTGAAACCATGACTACATTTTGAATATGAGTGGAGGGGAAGAATCAATACAAACTGGACCCTTTCCTGTGAATTAAGGTAGCTCAGAATGAGCAGTATAAACATCTGAATTTCTTTCCTTTCTTTCATGAGATTGACTTTTTGGACCCCGCAGTTGGGTGGGGGCGGGAGTCATGTTTGCACAGAGCCCCGCTTCTCTCTTTACCCACTTGGTGCTGTGGGTGCTACAGAATTAGGAACTATTGAGCCCTCTTTAGGTAACAAATTCATTATTAAATTGTCTTGTTAATTTTTTTTTTTTTAATGGCTATCTTGGTTATTAACTGTATTCAGCTAAAACTTAAGAATTGTTTTCTTTTATTTGTATCTTCTCCATGTTGGCAGCCTGTTCGCTCCAGGGTAAAACCAAGAGTCTTTGTCATGACTCTTGTATTCTTTCATGAAATGATTTCAAAAACTATCTGAAAATATTAAGAGAAACAGTTAAATTACATCTAAACTTCGTTTAGAATGCTCTCTATCCATCTGAAGTTCTGATAAAACACACTTTGAACATATAGTCCATTGCCTAGTTTAACTATGTACCTACCTTTCTGGGGTCTTCCTTTAAAACCTGAATTGTTTCCCAAATCATTCCTGGTAATGTTTAACTCTGGCACTTTTTGTGTATGTAATATTTGACAGAATATGTGGATTTTATACTTTTAGGACAGTTTTAGAAGACGACAGAAAGAAAAAAGAAAGAGAATGAAGGTGAGTTTTAATTAATTTCATAAGATTGGCAATAGCATGAGTTTACGGTGTGGGAGAAAGATGTTTATTGCAGCAGCTTTATTCCTTATCCTGTAGGAGTTGGATAGGGGTGTAATGTCTACCCAGCTGCCTTCTTGCCCAGAGGAAGAATACTGGTGTCAAGTCTTTTCTAAACTCTGGAGTCTGAAAAGATGCACTTGATGCGTGTGGGGTGCTTAGCTATTTGACTTTTTTTGTGATAATCAGGTATTTTTGCAATAAAAATTGTCAACCCTTTATACAGTCTTTTAAGTTACTGCATTCTGTCTACATCTTTGTCAGATTAATCTTCCTGAAACTCTTGTTTCTTTGTCTGGATATGACAAGCGACTTTGTAGTCCCCTTAGAGCCACTTCTCTCTCAAGCTGGCTTGTGGAGTGTAGTCTGATATGGTACGATATTAGCCACTGAGCTTTTCTGTGCTGTCCTCTAAATGTACCACATCCCTCCTGACTCAGAGTGTTACCTACATTTGCCAGCTCCGCATGGAATTCACGACTCCCTCACATCTTAGCTTTTCCACTGGGGCCTCCCTTGAGGCCTTGGCCCTAGTCGAGGATGAGCAGTCCTTTTCTTTGAACTTCACTGCTTCTTGCTTGTGGTATTTGTTTTCTTACCTCATTGCATAATGTTCTATAGTTCCTTCTTTAGTTCTTATTTTTCTTGTCCTAACTGGATTTAAAACTTACAGTATTTCCTTTTATTAGAAGTAAACAAGTTGGGGAACTTAAAAGGGAAAAAAGTAGAGTTATTTATTGTTACACGTAGTTTCAAAACCAGTTAGGTTGAGAGGGGAATATATGCTTTCTACCTTATGTATTACTATTTTCTTTAAGTCAATATCTGTGTAAAAAGTATGTTTTACCAGTCAGCCACAATGGTCATTGATTCCAGCTATGATTATAGCTCTAATTAATTGGAAATAGTTTATTCTAGCAAGGTGAAGGGTAAATAAAAGTGGGTTTTCTTAACTATAAATCAAACTCTTGACTAGTTTTTTAACCTTCGTTGTTATATTATTTTTATGTGCCTGAAATCCTTTGTCGAATGTATTCTGAAATTGTCAGTAAACATAATGGAATAGCTTACTGAGGCTTGAATAGATTCTGTGTATCAGAACATTGTATTATATGTACTTTTAGAACTGTTATTTTAAATACTACAGAGTATTGTTTGCAGGGTGAGTTACCATCAAATCAAATTTTGGACAGTCCTGTAAATGCTAACAGAAATCTGGTTCCTCCTTTATGTGCTTACAGTGAGGACTCTATTCCCGTACCATCTTTTCTTCCTGTCATCTGACTGTATTGTGATTTAATTTTAATTTCTACATTTGTTTCCACTTACGTTAGAGAGATCAACCAGCTTTCTCTCCTGGTGGAATATTAACCCCTCATGCCTTGGGTTCAAGAAATTCACCAGGTTCTCAAGTAGCCAGTAATCCGAGACAAGCAGCCTATGAAATGAGGATGCAGAATAACTCTGTAAGTGACTGACTTTTACGTGGCACTGAAAAGGGGAGACCATCAGAGGTCTCTTGTGGTTGTATGTGAATTTTGTTACTAAGTCTGGAGTTGTTTTGTGTTGTAGTTTTTCTCAATTTCTTTTTCCTTGAGATATTTTTAACTTTGTTGCATCCATGATTATCAATATGTAAATATCTAAATGATATGAAAGAAAAGAAAATGTATGTAAATATATATAGCTAAGTGGCAGCAGAGTTTCTGTAATGCGAATGGGCCACAGTGCTTCCCCCTTCCCCTAAAGGTACTGGGTGCTAGAAGCATGATGGGGACATCTGAGTATCTCATAGCTGGGGTAAGAGAGAAAGGTGGGTTTTCCCCTTTCTTTCCAGGGATCAGCTGTGGGCATTTTTATTATATATATTCCTCAGTCTGTCAAATACAGGTATTCCTCACTGCCTAAATTCTTGCTTTCCAACTCAGGCATGGAATAGATTTGAATACATATTTTCAAGTAGCTTTCACTATGCAGATTCTGGTTGCTCTGTACTTAGAAATTCAGGAATTGAATGGATCTGCCACTTGGTATCCCTCCTTGCTTGAACTTAGTGATCCAGACTGAAGAAGCAGATCATCTCAGCCAGCAAGGCTGTAGTCTGTCCAGTAGCTTCCTGTTGTAGTGGTAACACACCATGAGCTCAGAGCACAAGGCAGGGCAGCAACAGGGGTGAGGGAACAGACAATGAATTGATGTACAGCAAATAATCAAAGCTATTGCTTATTTCAGGCTGGTAGGCATAAGAGAGAGTATGTGTTATAAAGAGAGGAAATATATTTTGTAAAGTTTGATATCTAATGTAAATTTTTGTTTTGATATATTCAAGGAAATTGCGTGTTTTGATATTTCATTATTCTAACAGTTACCCTATTGATACCCCAAATCTTTTATTACAAGGCAATCCTGTATATGGAATTTTTGCCGTATCAGGAGACTAATTTATATTCCTGCAAATTCCCATCTTGAAATTTTAGGACCTTCGCTATGGAATTTGAGAATTCATGAGAATTTGCATCTCCTGAGAGAAGCAGCCTGGGTTTCTGTTATGTTTTTTGTTTTGTTTGATTTTTGTGTTCTTGTCTTATTCCTTCCACCATTAACAGTGGGATATGGAGGGTCAGTGAAGGGATTGCAGTGAGACACTTGAATAGAACAGAAAAGGCTGATGCTTTTTCTTAATCTCAGGAAGGCAGGGAGGTTTACACTTTGCCAGCTCTGATTGCTTTGAGAAGGATTCCAGTATTATATTGAGGCTCCACAGGACTAGACCCATTGTTGATTAATAATGTCTGCCATGGAAGTAGGAATAGAGAGATTGATGATTAAGTTGCTTATTTGATCCTGTTTTAATTCCCCTTGACATAATTATTTCTGTTGCAGTCTTTGCATAGAGGGATTTTCATCTAGAATATTATGAATTTAAGGAAATCACAAGCCTAATTACCACTTCATTTCAAGGGTGATTTTAAAGTTATAGATTTATTGTTGTTTTGTTTGTTTGAGCTGTTGGGCATATTAGTATCTAGTACTGAGTAGTGTCTGCCTGATGGTCTATACTGTTAATGCTTTACTAGCTGGCTTCTGTTTCCTGATAAATGTGTTTTTAAATTTTGCATTCTGAAATACAGTTTGACTATATCTGTGACCATTTCATAAAATGTAATTGCAAAAAGAGCTTTTTAAAAAGGAATTTGAGGGGTGCCTGGGTGGCTCAGTGGGTTAAATCCTCTGCCTTCGGCTCAGGTCATGATCTCAGGGTCCTGGGATGGAGCCCCACATCGGGCTCTCTGCTCAGCAGGGAGCCTGCCTCTCCCTTTCTCTCTGCCTGCCTCTCTATTTGTGATCTGTGAAATAAATAAATAAAATCTTTTAATAAATATAAATAAATAAATAAATAAAAAGGAATTTGAATCATTTGGGGTGGTATGTTCAGGAAAGACTTGGTTGGTGGAAAGCAGAAAAGAGCAATAAAGATTTAATATTAAAAAACCACTTTCTGTTTTCCTTTGCCAGTATATTATTTGTGTTACCAGATAAAGATAGTTTGTATCATTTTTGTCAGTTTGGGAAAGTTTGCTTTTTACCCAACTTCTCTGTACTTAGACAATTGATAGGAATATTGCTTTCATCGTTTAATCCAAATGGATTTAGTGATGGTTTAGAAATTAGTGATAACTTACTGAAAGGTGAGCCACCATTGCCACACCTTCATCTTGCTGTTGATCCTGTATACATAGCAATTTCATTTAATCCTTGCTGTAACCAACAAAGAGGACATAATCCCATAAATTGCCCAAGGCCACACACCAGTAAAGATTAGAGTTGGAATGTCAAACTCAGATTTGACTAAAAATATTCATCTCATTTTCAAGTACAATAGCAGCTTCCTGAATTTATGTTTTGTAGTTCGGGTTTTTTTGAACAGTATTGACCATAAAGTGTCAGGAATAAAATGGAAATTACACATTTTTAAAAAATAAGTTATAAACTCACTGAGAAATACAATTTTGCTTTGTTGTAACTTTTTTTGGCATATAGTGTGAACTACATTCATACTGAGTTTTTAGTTTTAGTATCATTAAAGTAGCCTCGTAAGCTCTCAGTTTAAAAATAATTCAGTTTAATCACAATATCTAATATGCTGTGAATAATAGAAGAGAAACTTTATCATGAAAACCTTTTTTGCCACTTGTGGTTTTGGTCTCTTAACATAAAACTAAAGTTGCAGAGAATTTGAATTTTTTACTTAAATGTTAAAATATTTTCAGTTGTTAACTGTGTTCATTGAATTGGCTACAAATGGAAGAAAATAGTGAATTTAAAGTGGTATCTAAGTCTTTGAAATAATGTTTGCATTTTTCTAAGTTACTAATACATTTTTACTTGGACCTTGAATTTTAAACATTATCTATAAAATAATTTAGCAGTTATCTGACAGAGTCTTGTCAAACTTTTGCTTTCCAGATGGTTGTGTGAGGTTGAGCATTTACCATTTAACTTCATTCTCACCAGCACTATTTTGTGTATTATAATTAATACATTTGTATTTTCCTCCTTATAGCTTTGCTGTTTGATTGGTAGAAACTGATCACAAACTCATAACATGAGGGAACCACCGAAGAAAAAAATAATTCCCATCCTTTAATTTTTAAAAATCTATAAAATTAAATTCTTTTTTCTTCTGAAATAATTTTTATTCTAATAATGTTCAGATTCTTTTGAATTTAAGCATAGGAAGCTTAGAACTATATAATTCTTTTTCTGAAGGAGTATGCCAAGAACAGTCTTCATATTTTCTAAATGTACTTACCATATCTATTTAATAGCTTTAAGAGTTGTATTACCATGAAGCATGATTATAATAGCAGTTGGATGTAACTTCTTATGTGAAATGAATAATTAAATCCTTCCTCTGTAATATCATAATTGTTTGCAGAGTCCTTCAGTATCTCCTAATACGAGTTTCACTTCTGATGGCTCCCCATCTCCAATAGGAGGAATTAAGCGAAAAGCAGAAGACAGTGACAGTGAACCTGAGCCTGAGGATAACGTCAGGTGAAACCATTTTTTGGTAACACTTTGTTATGAAATTGCTGAAATAGATGCTGTCTAATTAATGCTATTTAGCTTAGAGCAGCAGTGCCTTCAGATGCTTGCCTGTGATCTTTTTATCCACCAGTAATTAATGTGGAGGGTTAGAATAGTCAGTAAATTCCAGTGAGATGTGTAAGCTATATCTGTTAAATCTAAGTATCTAGATTAGTATGCGTGCAGGTTTTTGTCCTCCAAGCCACTTTTCCCTCTGAGACCAGGCACTAGATCAGCTAGACATGCGGTGTTTAGCTCTGACTATGTGATCTGAATGTTACTGTTTTGAGATTAAATTTTCAAGCTGCTTAACACAGGAAGTTCAGTTACACTTGGATACTTAACATAGTTTACTTTAATCTTCTCAATTGGAAAGGTTCTTCCTCAAATGAAATATGCAAAAGTCATTCAGTTAAGAGATAAATATGTATATTTTTTAAAACCACAAATGTGCGTGTATACAATTACATTTCATGACAAAGAAGTTTCCCTTTAGTTATATACTTAAAATTTCTGATAGGAAACTTTGATTCTTTATCCAGAAATTTGAGATCATTATATAAGATTAATAATCTCTTTTATAATTAAATCCAGATTTGAACCCTGGGTTCCGCATGCAAAAGGCCAATAATCTTAACAATTGTAATTCATTAAGAAGTTAGCAAAATGGTATATTTCAAAATTAAACAATGGTGGTCCACAACTCGTGCTTCTTTTATAGGACATGGATGGTATGTTTGCATTTATGATGAGAAACTTCTCAGGTGTCGTGTATGGTTCTGTATTTTTCTAATGTCCTTTGAAGTTAGATTCTGAGATCTCTGATGGCTTGTGATTGAACATTTTCCTTATCCTCTGTTCCTGCAAGTCTGGATTTTCCTCTTGGAGTATGTTATCTGTTTTATTGGGTAGCCATCTTGATCAATACCAGCTTAACAGTTGAATTGATTTGTTAGTACTTCATTGTGTAATCCCAGTGCTGAGAATAGTCAAGGTAGAAATGCTCTGTCAAAAAGTGCTCGAGACACTTGACGTGTATTTCATTATTTTCTGTAAAACAGTTATAATCCACATCATAGAGGATATTTCTCCTAATTGATGTTCTGTGAATGCATTGGGGCAGGGGAGGGAATTAAAATTGGTGTGGTGTATTCTGGAACATGACTGTAATTAATTAGTAAGATGTGGCACATGGTGGAAAATAGTCCTTAATGAGAATCATCTTGATGTTCTTGATCTGTCCTAATTTGTTTCTTTAGTGTTCTTTAGCTTCTTTGTGTTATATTTAAATCTTTTAGAGAATGAATAATGAGTACTTAAAAAAGCATTTTGAAAAAGTGGTTCTTTACATGTATTTTCAGTGATTAATAATAATTTAGTGTATTGACTGCTTCTGAGTTCTACCAGAACATACAAACATGTGTGTATGTTTCCTTCACTTAAGCCAACAACTCTTAGCTGAAAGAGGGATGAGGCCCAAGGATGGGAGAATTGGTATAAACATAATTTTCTGCCTGGTTCCTGGAATGTTATTTTACAAATCACTTTTTATCTTTTAAAAAATTACCCATGCAAATCTCTTCTTCTTCTTCTTCTTTTTTTTTTTTTTTAAGATTTTATTTCTTTATTTGACAGAGAGAGACACAGTGAGAGAGGGAACCCAAGCAAGGGCAGAGGGAGAAGGAGAAGCAGGCTGCCCCCTGATCAGGGAGCCAGACTCAGGGCTTGATCCCAGGACCCTGGGATCATGACCTTAGCCAAAGGCAGTCATGTAACAACTGAGCCACCCAGGCACCCCGGAAAACTTCTTTATTTTTCTTTTTAAAGTAATTTGGTTGGCTGCTTTGTTTGGTTTAGATGTTTTTTAACAAACTGAGGAACTTACATAAAATATCTTCAATATTTGAATCTTATGGTATAGTTTGAGAATTGGTCTACAATCAAAAACAAGTAAAACAGTATTAAAATTTGAGCAAACAAGTGTTCAGTATCTCCTTTAGTGGTATTTTTCTCTTTTTCCAAAATGTAGTTTTATAATGGTCTCATTAGAATTAGTGTTTGGATTTTTGATGTTTGATTGTCTTAATAAATTCTGTGAAAGTGGGCTTTTTTAGATAATTAAATGAAGCTGTGTTAGCATTACTGTTTAACTCATTCACATTTCACCTGGATATTAAGTATAAAATGATTTGGGTGATAAACCAGTGGACAATTATGGAAAGTATTAATTCAACATGAACCGGCTTTGCCTGGGTTTTAGGCTATGGGAAGCTGGTTGGAAGCAGCGGTACTACAAGAACAAATTTGACGTCGATGCAGCTGATGAGAAATTCCGTCGTAAAGTTGTACAGTCTTATGTTGAGGGGCTCTGCTGGGTTCTTCGATATTATTACCAGGTACAGAGAGAATATTTTCCTCTAAACCTAGCTAATCATTTTAGGAAGATCATAATTTCTGTGTATTATTGAGCTTTAATGAAATTAAATCCAGACTCATTCTTTTAAAGCTTCCTGTTCAGAAATTCATTACCTTAAATATTTGTTTATAAAGGCTTTTACACTTCTCAGGTGTTAATATATAAGTAAAGATAATTTTTGCTGTGCTTAAGGATTTCAGCATCAAGTAGTGTGGGTTGAGTGTACTTTGTCTTAATATAATTAAGTATGGTGGTTTTTTAATTGGAAGTAAAAAATAATAGTCACTAATGACTGAACAAAGGACAAAGACTAGAAAATACTAGTAAGAATTTGAAAGGCATTTGAATGATAAAATTTCCTCTGTGTAGTGTAGTGATGTTACATGAAATGCATTCTAATTGGAGTAATCCGTATCTGACTTAAAGCCTTTGATAATTGAGATGTCAGATTGGTGAGAGATTAGGTAGATATATAGGGGATTTTAACACTAGTTGTTAATATCTGGTTTCATTCTCTGAGAGCAAGGCAAGTTAAGTTTGGTGTGATCTAAGAAAAGATGAAGTTTGTTATTAAGTAGAGAGTATAATTTAATGTATTGTCAACTGTATAATAATAAATTCATGTTTTACTTTTGTTCTCAGGATTTTAATTCATTTAGGCATAGAATCAAAATACATATTAAGAGTTGTTTTTTCTATCAGTAAAAACTTCTTTTTGATAGGTTTACTTAAATATTTTTATAATAAAGAGAAAATTGTCACAATAAAATACAATAAAGAATTATAAAATGAAACTTTCGGTAATTTTATTTAGTCCCTGTTCAGTGTGATGTCCCTTCCCATCTATATGCTAAGTAAGTAAGTGCCAGCTATCACTGCTCTTCATTTTATTTGATAATGGCTGCTGTAAAATTGGAAAGAAATGTAACCAAGCACATTTTAAGGGTAAAAATCATCACCAAATTGTACTATACAAATTGTATTTACAAAGTTTGGTATTAACTTACTGATTATTAAAGACACTTTGCAGTAGTTTTTAAATCAAGGAGCTATTGATACAAAGTAAAAGTTCAGTTAATCAAAACAACTCTTAGGACTCATGGGGAAAAATATATGGAATGTACACTGGAAGTTATGTATTTTATAGGCTAATACTCTAATTTTTATTTGCTTTTCTGTGTCCGTATTGAACGTAGATTTTTGTTTTTGGTTTTTTTTTGTTTGTTTTTGGTTTTTCTTTTTTGTTATGATTCTAGGGCTGTGCTTCCTGGAAGTGGTATTATCCATTCCATTATGCACCATTTGCTTCAGACTTTGAAGGTATTGCAGACATGCCATCTGATTTTGAGAAGGGCACTAAACCAGTAAGCTTAATTATTTAGAGTCATGAAATTCCTAGAATTTTGGCTTAGATAAAAATTGTGTGTCTTATCTTAAACCTTTTTTCTTTCTTGCAGTTTAAACCATTGGAACAACTTATGGGAGTTTTTCCAGCTGCAAGTGGTAACTTTCTACCTCCATCATGGCGGAAGCTCATGAGTGATCCCGTTAGTGTCTTAGTATTTTTAGTATGTTAGTAACTGGATTTTTGTCATGTTTCACGAACATTAGTCACAAGTACTTTTGCATCTGATAGTTAAAACAGTGAAGTCCAAAAACAAAGTGAAAGTATTGAGTTTTTCTGTATGTTTTTCACCTCCCCCCCGCTACTTTCCTTGGCTGTGAGAACACTACCTGGTATAAATAAAATTAATTTGTGTTTAGGAGCAATTCTTAAAACTGTTATTTTGTTCTAAGCCTACCTGTAAGTCTTTTTTTTTTTTTCTTTTGTTCCAGCCATGTGTGGTGGCTACCATTGTTCAGACATCTCTGAGCTTATTTTGTGTGCCAGATAGAAAGGAGAGCCAGGCAAGAAGTAGGAATCGTTAGAGTCCGTAAACTCTTCATTGACTGTGTTGGGTTCACAGTTGTCAGTTATAAAATTCCTCTCTAAAAATGCCCTTTTTTTTTTTCATTTTTTAAAAATAAAATTGTTAATTTTGTTTTACTATTGGGTTTAATTACCTGAAATCTTATTAACATTTTTTAAAGAAATGAAACCGTATTTTCTCATCAGGCCTGATAACATGAATGAAAGAAATGTCAGATTTTTTAAAACTCAGACATGTGTGACTTTTGTTTTGAATCTTTATTTTTCTCCTTGACATAGGATTCTAGTATAATTGACTTCTACCCAGAAGATTTTGCTATTGATTTGAATGGGAAGAAATATGCATGGCAAGGTAAAATTTAGACATTATTCCTTTTTGTTAAAACAGTTTCCACTTTTTGGTAAACTGTAAATGAACATGATTTACGTAATGAAAGAATTTCTGTAAAAGATAAATATTTTAAGACTTGGATGTCAAAATTTGATTTTTTTTTTCTATCTACCCTGGCATTGGCAATGATTAATAGTAACATTCTGATAAACAGTAAATAGAGTTAAAGTAGACCGATCGTTCTTTTGTCTTCTCTGTGATTAATTAATGGGACTTGGGAATTGCTTTCATTTAGTAGCTCATTGACACCTTGTAAGGTTGCTGAGAAATACAGGTTTACAGTTTTTATAAGAATGTCATTTTGAAATTACTACTAAATTTAATGTGTTATTTACCACTCAGCAAATGTGTGATGATGACAATGTAAAACACAATAAAGAAGTCTCGCACATAGTAAGTCCACTATTATTTCATGCCAGAAGCCCTTTCAGCAAATCACTTTAAACTTTGCTTCCACTGTATATTTTTCTAAGATAATTTCATTTGGGAAAACCATGTTTTTACTTCCTGCTTGGTTATTTCCTGTGGTACAGATGACTGGTAACATGACTCAGAGAATTGTGAGATGGGAGGAGGGATAAGTAATAATTTACAAATTGAAAATCATTTTATGAGATTTTAGGGTTGATTTTGGGTTTATGTAGTAAAGGAAATTTCATGCTACTTTAGTGGATTGATAATGGGAAATGCAGCCCACTGATTGGGGTTAGCAGGTATTGTGCTCTATGGTCATATTTTATTATATGTAAATTGGTTGGAGTCTTAGGTTGTTTTTAAGGTGCTTTGTGGAGGGTATTTTGATTAATAGAAGGAAAGGGCTAAGAGGCAGTAAAGTAAAAATGTAAGTACATAAGTAAGTGTTGAATAAATAAGTAAATAAATAAACATGCCGATGTCTTGCTTTCTATATATAATCATCCAGAGGAAAAGTGAGATAGTGCACAATGGTTATAATTTCTTCACATCCTTGCCAACATTTGTTACTTTCTTTTTTTATTCAGTAAATGGCTTTTATGTATTTAAGTGTTTTTGGTTGAAGTATAATTGACATATAATATCCTGTTTCAGATGTACATCATGGTGATTTGGTATTTTTATAGGTTATGAAGTGATAAGTCTAATAACCATTTATCACCATACAAAGTTACTACAGTATTACTGACTATATTCCCTATACTGTATATTATATCTCCATGACTGACTTACTTTATAACTAGAAGTTTGTACCTCTCAATCCACTTCACCTAGTTTGCCTATCTCCTCACATTCTTTCCCCTCTGGTAACCAACAGTTTGTTTCCTTATCTGTGAGTTTGTTCATTTGTTTTGTTTTGTTTTTTAGATTACATATATAAGTGAAATTGTATGGTATTTTTCTTTCTCTATCAGAGAGAAACTATGCTTGTTTCACTTAGCATAGTACCCTGTAGGTTCACTGATGTTGGAAATGGTAAGCTTTCTCTTTTTTATGGCTGAGTAATATTTCATTTTCAATACGCACATATATGTGTGTATACAAACACACACCGCATCTTTATCCATTTGTCTGTTGATGGACACTTGGGTTAGTTCCATATTTTGGCTATTGTAAATAATGCTGCAGGGAACATAGGGGTGCATTTATCTCTTCAGATTGCTATTTTTCTTTTCTTTGGATAAATATCCAAGGGTGGAAATGCTGGATTGTATGATGTTTCTATTTTTAACTTTCTGAGAAACATCTAAACTGCTTCCCATCGTGGCTGCGTGTAAGAGTTCCCTTTTCTCCACATCCTTACAAACACTTTTTTGTTGTTGTTTTTCTTTTTGGTGATAGCCAGTCTTAAAGATGTGAGGTGATGTTTCATTGTGGTTTTGATTTGCATTTACCTGGTAATTAGTGATGTTGAGCACCTTTTCATGTGTCTGTTGCCCATCTGGATGTCTTCTTTGGAAAAAAATGTTCAAATCCTCTGCCCATTTTTTAATTGGGTTTATTTATTTATTTTGGGGTATTAAGTTGTGTAAGTTTCCTGTATGTTTTGGGTATCAACCCCTTATTGGATGTATGATTTGGAAATATCTTCTCCCATTCAGTAGGTCGCCTTTTCATTTTGTTGATTGTTTGCTTTGCTGAAACAAAAGCTTTTTAGTCTGATGTAGTCCCATTTGTTTATTTTAGCTTTTGTGGCCCTTTCCTGAAGAAACTGGTCCAAAAAAAATATTGCTGAGGCTGATGTCAAAGAGCTTACTGCCTGTGGTTTATAGTTTCAGGTCTGACATCCAAGTCTTTAATTCATTTTGAATTTATTTGTGCACATGGTGCAAGAAAGTGGTCTAGTTTTACTCTTCTGAATGTAGCTTTCTGGTTTTCCCCACACCATTTCTTGAAAGACTGTCTTTTCCCATTGTATATTCTTGCCTCCTTTATCATAGATTAATTGACTGTATATATTTGGGGGTTTTTCTGGGCTCTTTGTTTTATTCCATTGATCTGTGTGTTTGTTTTCATGTCATACCATACTGTTCTGATTGCTATAGCTTTGTCGTATGATTTGAAGTCAGCGAGTGTGAGACCTCCAGCTTTGTTCTTTCTCGAGGTTGCTTTGGTTCTTTGGTGTCTTTGTAGTTCCATACAAATTTTAGGATTCCTTGTTCTAGTTCTATGGTAAATGCCAGTGGTATTCTGATAGGGATTGCATTTAATATATAGTTTGCTTAGGATAGTATGGACATTTTAACAGTATTCTTCCAATCCCATCAGCATGTAATATCTTTTCCATTTATTTGTGTCTGTTTTTTTCTTTAATAATGGCCATCCTACGGGGTATGAAGCAGTATCTTTTTTTTTTTTTTTTTATGAAGCAGTATCTCACTGTGCTTTTGTTTTGTATTTTCCTAATTATTGGTGATGTTGAGCATTTTTTTCATGTTCTTCTTAGCTATTTCCGTATCTTTGGAGAAATGTCTTTTCAAGTCTTTTGCTCATTTTTAAATTAGGTCTATTTATTTATTTATTTATTTATTTATTTGACACGCAGAGAGAGAGAGATCACAAGTAGGCAGAGCAGCAGGTAGAGACAGAGGGGAAGCAGGCTCCCTGCTGAGCAGAGAGATCATGACCTGAGCTGAAGGCAGAGGATTTAACCTACTGAGCCACCCAGGCGCCCCGGTTTTTGTTTTTATATTGTAGGAGTACTTTATATATTTTGAACACCAGTCTCTTATATATGATTTTGTATTTATTTTCTTCCCTTTTGTGATTGTCTTTTTACTCTGTTTGACAGTGTCCTTTGATGCACAAAGTTTTTAATTATGAGGGAGATTCAGTTTCTGTTGGACTGTTTTGTCGTTCCTGTGTTTTTGGTGTTGTATGCAAGAAGTCATTGCCAAATCCAGTGTCATAAAACTCCTCCCCACCCCGCGCGTTTTAGGAATTATATAGTTTTAGCTGTTAACATTTAGGTCTTTGATCCATTTTGAGTTTACTTTTGTATAGGATGTAAGGTTAGAGTCCATCTTCATTCTTTTGCTATGGATATCCATTTTCCCCAGCACCATTTGTTGAAACAACTGCTCTTTCCCCATTGAACAATCTTGCCACCCTTATTGGAAATCATTTGACTGTGTATCTGAGGGCTTACTTGTGGGCTCTCTATTCCACTGCCTAATACGCCTATCCTTACGCCAGTACCAAACTGTTTTAATTACTGTAGCTTTAGTAAGTTTTGCCATCGAGTGGTGGGAGTCCTCCAACTTTATTTTTCTTCTTCAAAGTTGTTTTGGCTCTTTGGGGGCCCTTGAGATTCCAAATGAATTTTAGGATGAGTTGAAACTCAGACCTTTAATACTTTTATATTTTATGTAAGTATTTTCAGTTATTAGACTGCAGCAAGAACATAACTTTTTTGAGGTCAAATTTAGTACTGTGAGGAGTTATAGTTATTCCCCATGTCTTTAAAACTTGTTAAAAGTAATGGTAATACTTAAGTTCTTACCTAAGTTGCATGTATCTTAAAATGATAGAAGATAAAATATATCTGGGTAGTTTTTTGACATTTACTGAACTCTTGCAATGTTGTGTTTTTGTAGTATTTCCTTAATATATGTAAGAGTAATATAGCATACCCATTTCTAATGCTACATATTTTATGAACAGAGTATTTTAAGTCCTTTGATCAAAGTCACACAGTGGCTGAACTAAGATTAGACCCAGGGGTGTGACTACTGTGTATTTACCTAAGTACTGTCACTACTTGGGTTACTTATGTTGTTGAGGTAGTGCATGTTAACGTAATAAATAAGTACTCAGGAGAAATTAGCTGTAAATGTCATTTTTACTATCAGCTCACTCAAGAACTAAATTTATCACATCTGGGTATAAGGCATTTCTTTCTGTCTTGCACAGTAGGGCTGATTTTTTGCTTAGTAACCTTATTGCTTTCATTAGCACTGCAAGTTGCTTACCAGTTGGAGCTGGCTTTTAGAGTTGATATTGAAGGACAGTCTTTCTGATAATTTGTTTAGGTCTTAAGTGTATGACTAAACAAAACTTGAACAACTCCCTGCATTTTTTCCATGTATATGTGCACCAGTAGATGAAACAGCCTAACTTTGGTGATAGATGATAATATTCTTGAAATCACTTTTTAGGCCCTTCAGAATTCACTTAGTTTCTTTTTAACTTTAAAAAATGCATATTTCCCTTCTAGATAATGAAATTGAACCTGTTTCTAAACTTTGAAAATATGGTAGCTAAATAATTAATGACAACTTTGGGAACCTTTCATTTCTCTCATTTTAAAGGGAACAGTCACAATTGTGGCAGTTTGGACTGGCAATAGTTTCAAAATTAGCTCTAATTAGCATTTCTCTTTGCTGTTTATTTTACACTTTTTATTTTGTCAAAAGACTACTGTATACAGTATAACATATACATGTGGTTCAATAACTTTGTATATCTTTCTAGAAATAGATACTGTATTACTGGTGTGCTGCTTTGAAAATTATGAATGTAGGTTGAAACAAAACAATTACTTTAATTCCAGCACATTCCATAGGACAGTTTTCAGCCTGAATATGAACAGCTTGGATCCTACCCAGCCCCCAAGATTACTTAAGGAAGTTCTTAAACACTTTTTATATCTAAATTAGTTATTACGTTTTAATATGTAAAAAACAGAATGCTGTGCAGTTTTAGAGCTGGAAGACATTCCATGTATTTATTCACATTGAACAGACCTGAATATTTTAGTTGAAAACAAAGTCCTAGAAAGATGAAAGGACAAGTTCAGACTCTTTGCAGATTAACTGGCTTGCTCAAGGACATCCTCATAAGTAAGGCAAGAGAACATAGACTGGTGTCCAGGTGGCCACTTGTTCATTTAATTTAAAAGTTTTATCATCATGGAGTTAAGATTCTGCAAACATGGTTTTTCATATGAGCTGTCTTAAGGATGGAAAATATATGAAACTTCTTTCTTCTCTGAACACATGGAAAGTATTTGCATCTGAGTTTTGAATAGAGTTCAATTCCAAAATGTTTTTACGCCAACAGGGATATTCTACTAGAAACGTTTATTTGAACGAGTAATAAGTTGAATTTGGGTGATCCTAATAGCTCAGTGGTTGGTGTGCGTTTCTTTCTCCAGGTGTTGCTCTGTTGCCTTTTGTGGACGAGCGAAGGCTGCGAGCTGCTCTAGAAGAGGTTTACCCAGACCTCACTCCAGAAGAGAGTAAGAACTCTGCTTCCACTTGGTCTCAACATTGAGTCTGTATCTTACAGACATTACATTTCTGTATAGTATTAGACTCTTTTTTCCATTTGTCAAATTTCACATACAAGGGGCATAAACTGTTGATTTTTACTTCTTCATAAGAAAAGTCAACTTTGATTCTTAAAATGCATTATCCAAATTGAATAGTAAATACAGTTGTTGTTTTTTTTTTAACTTACAAGTGTTAGATTTATTAAAAAGCAATACTTTGAGGGGTACTGGGGTGGCTCAGTCAGTTAAGCATCTGACTGTTGATCTCAGCTCACTTTTTGGTCTCAGTATTGTGATTTCAAAGTTCACAGTGGGCTCCATGCTAGTTGTCGAGCCTGCTTTTAAAAAAAAAAAAACCACACACACACAAAAACAGCGTTTCAGGAATATCCTTTGACTTTCTGATTCCTTTTTTTTTTCCCTTTTTACATTTATTTATTTATTTTAGAGAGGGCAAGCATGCAGGGATAGGGAAGAAGGGAGAGGAAGAGAGAGAATCCTCAAGCAGGCTCTGCCTCGAGTGTGGAGCCCAACGTGGGGCTCAATCCCAGGACCTTGAGACCATGACCTGAGCCGAAATGCAGAGTCAGCCACTTCACCAGCTGTGCCACCTAAGTGCCTGCCCCTTGACTTTTTGATTCTTACATGACATGCACACACAAAACTAATTTTCCATGCTGTGAGTGTATTAATTTCCTCTGTGTCCCTTCTTTCCTTCATCCCCTCCAATAAGTTAACTTTGTTTGAAAAGCTATGTTGAAATAAAGGCATTTACTTAGTATGCTAACCTGAAATGTTATTGGTATGGAGTGGCATTTAAAATACTGACAGTTAAAAGTGTTGGAAAATTGCAAAGCTGGACTCTATTGGAAAATTTATTTAATACCAGTATAATAAACCTATAGAAATAATTTCTCTGTCAGCCATCCTTAGAGTAGTCTTTGTTATCAGATGGTGTAATTTGTTTGGGTTTGCTCAGGAAATGGTTATGTATTTCTTACAGTAAGAAATTGAGTTCTATATAAGTTTATCCCTTATCTTACAGTACTATATTGAAATATGTTTTAGTGATAATATTTTCTGACAGTCTTTGATCTTTGAAACCTTAATGTCAAACTTGTTTTTCTTCTACAGAGACCTCACACATTTAGGTCTGTCACTTTTAAATTAAATTATTTTTTGTAGGGACACTCAGCTCTTAAGTGTCTGTCTGCCTTTGGCTCGGGTCATGATCTCAGGGTCCTGGGGTCAAGCCCTGCATCAGGTTCCCTGCTCAGTGGGAAGCCTGCTTCTCCCTCTCCCACTCCCCCTGCTTGTGTTCCCTCTCTTGGTGTGTCTCTCTCTGTCATATAAAAAAAATCTTTAAGAAATAAAAAGTATATTTTATTGTAGACCTTATACTAAAGTTTTTAAAATTTAGATGTTTCTTTTTATTTTATTCTCATAAAAGTTGCTCTTGCAGATATAATTGTTTGATCTTATTTCTTTCCTTATTTTCCCCCCAGCTAAAAGAAACAGTCTTGGAGGTGACATCTTATTTGTGGGCAAACATCACCCACTCCATGACTTCATTTTAGAACTCTACCAGACAGGTTCCACAGAGGTATGGTCTCTTTTTCCATCATGAAGTGCTTTTAGACAGTATAATTATTCGGTTAATTCATCAGAAATATATCTGTTAAATCTATTTATTTATTTATTTATTTATTTTTTAAAGATTTTATTTATTGATTGGGCAGAGAGATCACAAGTAGGCAGAGAGGCAGGCAGAGAGAGAGGAGGAAGCAGCCTCCCCGCTGAGCAGAGAGCCCGATGCGGGGCTCAATCCCAGTACCCTGGGATCATGACCTGAGCCGAAGGCAGAGGTTTAACCCTCTGAGCCACCCAGGCGCCCCACATTTGTTAAATTTAGATAAAATAGAAACAAGTGGGGTGCCTGGATGGCTCAGTCAGTTAAGCTTCTGCCTTCAGCTCAGTCATGATCCTGCGGTCCTGGGATCAAGTTCTACATTGGGCTCCCTGCTCAGCAGAGAGTCTGCTTCTCCCTCTACCGCTTCCCAAAGCTCATGGACACATGCTTGCTCTCTCTCAAAAATAAATAAATAATATCTTTTAAAAAAAGAAAAAGAGGGCATCTGGGTGGCTCAGTGGTTTAAGGCCTCTGCCTTCGGCTTAGGTCATGATCCCAGGGTCCTGGGATCAAGCCCCACAATGGGCTTTCTGCTCAGCAGGGAGCGGGCTTCCTCCTTCTCCTTCTCTGCCTGCCTCTTTGGCTACTTGTGATCTCTGTCTGTCAAATAAATAAAATCTTTTAAAAAAAAGAAAAAGGAAAATAAGAAAATGTACCATTTTAATCTTTAAAAACCATTTTAAAAGTATATAATTTTGTGGCATTAAATCTATGTACAGGGTTGAGCAGCCATTCACCACTATCCACTTTCAGAACTTATCATCCCAAGTAGAAACTGTTATCCCTTAACAATACCTCTCCATTCTCTCCCCTTATTTCTGATAACCTGTCTTCTACTTTCTGTCTCTGAATTTACCTGTTTTTGGAAGTGGAATAAATGGAATCCTATAATATTTGTCCTGTTGTGTCTGACTTATTTTACTTCGTGTAATGTTTCCAAGGTTCATCCATGCTGTAGCACGTATTAGGGCTTCCTTTTATGACCATAGTATGTATACACCGCATTTTCTTTGTCCATTCATCTGTTGATGGAAACTTGGGTTGTTTCCTCCTCCTGGCTTTTAAGAATAATGCTACTCTGAACTTTGGTGTACACATATATATGTGAATCCCTGCTTTCCATTCTTTTGGGTTTATGATCAGGAATGTATTTTTCTACAGCCAGTGGATGTACCACCTGAACTATGTCATGGGATTCAAGGAAAGTTTTCTTTGGATGAAGAAGCTGTTCTTCCAGATCAGTAAGCATTCATTTGTGCACATTGGGGTCACTGGGAGGAAGTTTAGCTAGCATTTTTTCCTTATTGCCCAAATGTTTTATTTTCTAGTAATAGTAAGAAAACAAAACAACAGAGAACCTGCTGGACTATAAAAATACTTGGGGTCAGAGCCCACCTCTTCAGCCTAGTAGCTGTATCACTGTGTGCAGGGAGCCCCTGGGGGTCCCTAAAGCCCTTACAGGAGATCCATGAGTTCACGGCTATTTTTATAATAATACTAAGATGCTATGATATTATTTGCTTTTCTCATTCTCTTTCTCTCTTGAGTGTACAGTGGAGTTGTCCAGAAGCTGAAATGTAGTGTGATAGCTATCTCAAGAGATTGAATCAGAAGCAGATAAGAGAATCCAGCTATTAAGATAGATATTAAGCCAGATATTAAAGAAATTTTCAAAAATGTAAGACAATGACCTTCTTTTTTTTGCTTTGTAAAATAGTTTTTCATTAAAAATGTTATTTATGTTAACATGTAATAGGTTTATTACTGTTATCTTTAAATTAGTATTTTAGAAATTTCTTAGTTTTAATTTTTAATAGGTAAATATTGATACACATAACCAACATAACCAGAAGCTCTTTGAGGTCCTTGATTTTTAGAAATGTTTTAAAGGGATTCTGAGATCAGTGTTTGGGAATTGCTGGTCGGTCGTATCTTCCTCTTTTGTAGATAATGGGTGGTTTTTCAAAGTGATTATACTATTTTGTAATCTCAGTGGCAGTTTGTGAGAGATCTTGTTGCTCTACATTCTTGCAAACCCTTGGAATTGATTGTCATGACCTTAATTTCTGTCAGTTTAGTGGATGCTTATTGGCACCTTGTGTCTTATAGATGCATTTCTCTAATTACTAATGAAATTGAATGCCATATGGTATATTTATTAGCCATTAGGTTTCCCTCATTTACCAAGTAACTGTTCTGTTCTTCTGTGCCCCTTTCCGGTTTGTTTGTATCCTTTACAAATTCTGATATGAACTGTTTGCCCAAAATAGTTTTCTGTTGAGATTACAAGCAAGGAAGACAGGGTCCTTTTTTTAAAGATGTAATTGGTTGTGTCATTTTTTTGTTGGTACATTTTAATGATTTCTCTTTCCTAAAGCAACGTTTTAATTCCACTTGTCCAAAAGGTTACAACTTACTCCCTTCTTTCTCTTTAGGATAGTATGTTCTCCTGTCCCCATGTTACGGGATCTGACACAGAACACTGCAATCAGGTAAGTCTTCAAAAATTAATGTCGTTTGATCAAAACACAGCTCTGAACTTCCAGATAAGTTTAAGAAGATCCCTGAATCACAAGGAAATGGCAGCTATTATTCCACCAATGTTTTGAGATTGGAGAGTCCCTGTGTTGCAGACCTCAGAACAGAGCCTCTTGACTTTAAATTATGTATATTGTTAAGGTTACTGATTTAACAAGCTTGCTTCTCTGCTTACTGGTTTCCCCTGACAACCTCTTAATTCTTCCTGGATTAGGAAAGTAGGAGGTAAAAAGTAGGAGTTTCTAAGAGTAGTTTACTATGTAGGAGCAAACAGACCTCTTTACCCCAGAGACCCACACAGCTTCTCTTGTGTTATAACAGATTATTTTAATTATATTTACTGGTGTGGCCCTGTAGCGTTTAAAAACAAAACATTACATACTTTATTTTGGTTGAGATAGAATAAATTTGCAGAAATGTTTACCAATAATTATTATAAACTAAAATTAGATCATTTCTGCTACCTGGAAAAATGTATTTCATTTCATTTCTTTCTTTCTTTCTTTTTTATTTTCAATTTTTTTAAAATTAACATAATGTATTTGTTTCAGGGTACAGGTCTATGATTCATCAGTCTTCACACAACACACAGCACTCAACACAGCACACACCCTCCCCAGTGTCCAACACCCAGCCACCCCATCCTTTCCACCCCCCATATTTAATTTCTTGCATTTCTTCATACAGCATTCTGTATGTGTAAAATATAATGTGACTGTTTAGAATAAAAACCAACACACTTATTACTCATTTGCTTAATTCTTAGATGTAATTACAAATCTCGATTGCAGGATTTATGTTACCATTTTCTTCAGTCTTTAGGCAAGACTAAGGAAAACACATCCTAGTAATTCAAGGATTTTGTAAAAGCCTGCTTGCGAAGACTGTTACTGAATCCTTCTCTCCAAGTCATTGTTACTATTTCTCTTACTCTTCAGAAGTATTTTGGATTTTATTTAAATTTATCATTGTAAAGTGTGAGCATATTCATTTTCCTATTAATAGATTTAGATAGATAGCAACTGCCACTTTAGAGGAGCTTTTATTTAATGAAAACTGTCATGAATTTGGAAAATCTTTCTAAATTAGTTGCTTTTATCTTTACACACATTTTTAATTTATCTTTACATGTAATTTGTTCTGGCTCTCTGTCTTTGGGCTCTTCTGTTAAGGGTGGAGTTTAGAATTGTGGGCCATGCTCTTGCACCCATCACAAATAGTCTGGTTCAGGTAGATCCAGTGTGGACACTTTATTAACCCATGGGATCTCTCTGCCTTGAAACAGTGCTTCAGGCCAGTTAATCCTACCAGTTCCGTCTTTGGATTGTCACATGCTTGCTTATGCTCCCCAGTTCTGCATATTTTCAGGGGCCTTTCTGCCCAGCCCTTTAGAAGTACTTAACTTTTTTTTTTCTACTTAACTTTATAATTAGGACAGAAAGACTTGTCCAAGGGAAGAATTATAAAATTGGCAAATCCTCTAACTTCTGTGTGTATTTTGGTGTTATTGTTGGCTGGTTGGTTCTGAGCCTGAAGAAGGCCTTTGGTATTATTTGGTATCCCTTGTGTTCTCCTAAGATTATTAAACTTAACAAGACAAATACCAGATCTAGGTAGAAATTCAGACATATGTTGAAAACTTTATAATAAAATCAATTTGAGTTAATGTCCTAGAGATTTATGAAAGACCACATTAACTTTTACCTTATAAGCTAATTTTCAGTGTTTCCTATGAGGGGTAATGAGGTTGATCCAGTTTATTGCAGTTTTTGTGTGTGTGTTTGGGGGCTTGTTTTTCATCCCAGTCTTGTGTTTGTTTTATAAATGAAAATCTGAGAATGCAAGCTTTGGTTCCAATTGCTGGTTATTTCCATTTTGACTCCTGTCAAAATTTTTTTCCCTTCTCTGTTTGTATGCATCCAGTATTCCATCCCATATTTGAGAAGTTCTTCAAGTTGAGTTTAGGTGGGTTTTCCTACCATATAGCTCTTACCTGTAGTGTTAAAAAGGCATATGATAGAGGTTATTGAAGTGTTTAAGTTCCTAGAAGGACTCTTAGAAAAATACAGTCAGCTGTGACCTAGGAGATCTCCCTCTGCCCCAATTCTGATTCCATAAATCAGCCAACATATTAGTAGCTTAACTTTGAATAGAACAGAGCGATCTCCCTTATTTTTCCTGATCCCATTTTTCACCATTTTAATTTGCTTAGATGTAATATTTTTAGACTGATTCTTTGTTAACTTCAAATATAGGGGCGCTTTGGTCGCTCAGTCAGTTAAGCGTCAGCTTTCAGCTCAGGTCGGGCTCCCTGCTTAGCAGGGAATGTGCTTCTCTTGCTCCCTCTGCCTCTTCCCCTGCTTGTGCTCTTCCCTGTCCTCAAATAAATAAAATCTTGGAGGGGGGGGCCTTTATATATATAAAACCTCATATGATCTTAAAATTAAATTTTCTTCCCACTGCAGTGGCACAGTTTTCTATTCATCTGGAGTAGAGAGACAGACAGACACACACACACACACACACACTCACCCTTTGTTTTACCTCAGACTCAGCGTTCTGGCCTTCTTTGTCCAGTGCCCCCCATCAGTTCTCCTAGCTGATCTCCCCTTTCTATCCCTGACCGTCCTGCTGCTCTGCTCTCTTACATTATGTGCTTTGGCTTCTCATTCTACCTTAATTCCTATATCTATACTACTGTTCTGGATTTTCTTTTTCCCAGTTGTTTGTTTCTGGCTCTTCCCAGTGAGCCTGTGTTTTAGGGGTTTTTGTGTTTTTGTTTTGTTTTGTTTTCCTTTATTTTGAGTTTCTTCTGAATTACTGTAATGATCTCCCAGCTAATTTATTTGATTCCACCTTCCCACTGAATCTACTGGCATATGCTCTGAGGCTTATCTTTGTTAAACACTGCCGCTCCTCAGAAATCTTCGCTCTGTATTGTCACTGGAATTATACTTCTTTGCTTTTTGAAGGCCTGTCCTGGTTTGGCAGCTATAGCTCTGTGCCTGAATCCCCACAGTTCCTCAAGGACACCTGCCTACTCCTTCAATGCAGGCTCTTCCCATGAGTATCCCATTGACTTTTGTGCCTTCCTTACATTGTTTGGAATGTTCGTTCCTTTATATCCTATCTTTCATAGCTTTTCTTCTCTTCTGAAATGTAATCTGAAATTTACTTAGTCTTATATGTTATTTTTATCCGTAGCACTGTTAAGATTTTGGTGATTTTGGTTTTGGTTTCTTTCCTCCTAGCACCTGGCATAGTTCTAAACTTGTGTAAAAGCCCAGGTGTTCATAGTGTTCATAGTGTCAAAGCCCAGTGTTTGCCATCATCTTCCAGCAACGCTTATTCCTTCAGAGGAGGGTTTCTCAGACTTTCTATGAATCAGGCAAGGGGTAGAATGTTTTATCTCTTCAAGGAGGTTTTCTAAAAATGTGAATTTTTAATGTAACCATTACTGCAGTATTTGTAAGACTCATGGTTGGCAAGCAGATAACTTGAAATCAGAAGCCTAGAGGAAGGGGAATATATACAGTCAGTCACAGATTTGATGGTGAAAGCTCTTGGGAGGGCTTAATTTCCACTGCCTGGTTAGCCTCCTCTGATAGAATGTCAGAAAAGATATCTTAAGTCCTATAAACTTAAGTGCTTTAAAATGTCAAGTATATGAATCAGGAAGTTTTTTTTTACAAGAACAGTTTGCCTTTGTATGCTGATTTAGCATTAATTAAGGAATGTAACTTGATATTTGGAGTTTTCTGCTATCTTTGTGAAGTGTGCTAGCACTCAAGCAGTAATAGTACTTAAAATAGCATTTCTAAGGCTAACTCTTAAAGTGAATTGAGTTGGAAAGGGGTGTTGTACATTCCATTCCTTTTCTGTTGAGACTTTGCTATAGTATTTTCTTCTTACTAATGGTGTCTAAAGTACTACTTGTAATACAAATAAAAGCACTGCTCAGTTTTGTTATTTTCAACCATGCTTAGGTTTATAGTTTTTATATTCTGTCCTTAATGTGCTTGTGATGACAATTAGGTGATTAAAATAACAGGGAGGTTCCCTACCAATGGAAGGATCCATTATGCTACTCCTGGACATGATGGTCTGGTAGATAGAAGCCTAGGCTTTGTAAGCCTAGGCTGTGTGCCACCTGGAAGAAGTAGTGAAAAACACTTGTGTTTACAGAGTTAGATGAGCAGTACACATCTAAACACAGTTCTCTTACCTCAGAAGGGCCACCTGTTGAATCTATAAGCTGTTCTGTTAACTCATTTCCTCCCTGAAGGTGCTTTTGTGTTATCTCAGTGTTACTGCTTTCTCTCCCCTGACTAGCTCCACAGTTAAGCTCTTTTGTTTCTGGTGGTAGAAATTGTCAAAGATTAATCTTGTTTTTCTTCTTTATTATTTCTATTTTTATTTATGTATTTTATTATAATAACATCATTTTTGTTATTTTAGTTTTTCTGTTTATAAGAATTTTAATTACATAAACCTGAAAAAAATGAAGGAAATTTGAAAGGTTGGGTCTCAATAAAGTTCCCCTTTGGGACTTTGACTAATGGGCTCCTGCCTGGTTTATGTGTTTCAGGTGTTTTTTTTTTTTTTTTTTTGTCTTTTTTTTTTCTTTCTTTTTAAGATTTTGATTTATTTATTTGACAGAGATCACAAGTTAGGCAGAAAGGCAGGCAGAGAGAGGGGGAAGCAGGCTCCCCACCGAGCAGAGAGCCTGATGCGGGGCTCAATCCCAGGACCTGAGCCAAAGGCAGAGGCCCAACCCACTCAACCACCCAGGCATCCCTGTATTTTCTGTTTTTGGAGAGGTTTGTTTAAGTTGTGGCTGGTGTTTCACGTTGGAAAAGTACAGTTGAGTTGTACTTTTCTTTTGTTTTATTTTCTAAAAATATAATAGTTCTTAGTATATATTTTTGGGAACAAATTACTAAAAAAAACCCACCCTGAACCAATGAAAGCTTAACTCATTTTAGGAGAGAATAAGTCTTCAAATTGTTCTCCAAGATCCAAGGGAAAAGAATGCTTTAATCTTTGAGATCAAAAATAGCATCACTTATCTCTTCAGTAGGGACCTCCAATCTTATTTTTAGATGCTCCTTTTCTGTCTCCTAATAGTTTGTTTCCTATGAAGTATATAGATCACTCTGTTGAGTTTGGTTCTGAGGGTAAGTAGGGGAGATGTTGGAGATTTTTTTCCCATTATCTTGGAAATTTTTTCCCTTTTAGAACATGACCATGAATGATGGAATTTTTATTTTTTTTTTTATTTTTTTTTTTTTTTTTAACTTTTTATTTTAAATGATGGAATTTTTAAAGCAGTTTTATTGAGGGACAGTTGACAGTAAACTGCACATATTTCATAAATAAATGGATTTGTTTTCTCAAACACTGGTTTCGGCTGTCTTATTATGTTTCTTGTAACCATTATCCTTCAGGAGAGATTATCCCTGTAAACCTGGGGTTCTGTACTCTGCCTGGGAACCCATTACCTTGACTGTTTCTTTCATTTAGTTTCCATTTTTCTGTACATCACTTACAGATCTTCATCTCAAGCCCTCACCTGAATGTGATCTTCATTCTAGTTCCAGCCCTGCCATTTATTTTGCCTGCCCAGCATTTGCACCTCCAGCGCCTATTGAAGGCCCTTACCTAGACTGTGTCGATGATCTTTTAGCTCTCTCTTACACACTGTTGCCAGGGATTTCTTTTTGAGTTGCATTCCTGATCATGTTTACTCCCTGACTGACTACCTGAAGTGATTTCACATTGTGGTCAGAACTGGCTCTCAATGATATTAACCCAGTTTGGCCAGCCTATGTTCCTGCTCACCTCTGTTCACAAACTTGCTTGCTCCAATCTAGCTCTTCTCAGCTGAGGTTTCACTTGGGAGTTAAGGCTTGAGACGTTGGGATGCCTGGGTGGCTCAGTTGAGTGACCAGCTCTTGATCTCAGCTTAGATCTGGATCTCAGAGTCATGAGTTCGTCTCCTGATCTCAGGGTCATGAGTTTGTCTCCTGTGTTTTGCTCCACGCCCTGTTCCATGCCCAACTCTACTTAAATTTAAAAAGAAAAAAAGTCCTGGATGCCTGAGCAGCTCAGTCAATTGAGCATCTGCCTTCTGCTCAGCTCACAATCCTGGAAGTCCCAGGATCGGGTCCTGTATCAGGCTGCCGGCTCAGCAGGGAGTCTGCTTCTCCCTCTAACCTTGCCTCCTTTGTGCCCTCTCTCTCTCAAACATATAAAATCTTTACATAAATAAATAGATAAATGATTTCTAAAAGGCCCTCAGGCCATTTCTCAAACTTAAAGCATTCATTTCATGTAACCAGTCAGTTTGTGTCTTATTCCTTTAGAATGGGAGTAGTTATATGTCTTTCTTGGGAGAATTTAGGATGTAATCACTTAGATCATTTGTATAGGGATGGCTTCTCTCCCAGATCCCTATTGAGAAGGCTGCTCCAATTAAACTGAGCTATTTCTTAGTTCCTTTAGAAGCGCTTTCCATGTCTTGGCTACATTTATTTCCTCCCATTCTGTAACCAGTCCTGTCTCACTTTATATCATGGCCTCTTGGATGATGTTTTCCTTGGTCCCAGGTGAAAGAATCCTCTTCCCTCTCCCCCTTGCACACATGCTTTTATCCCATATTAACAAAGACATGAGTGGAAGGTATGTGTACACACATCCTTTGACTCAGCATCTTTTCTGTGTCTGTTGTTGCCTTTTCCACTTTCTTATGAAAATGTTATTAAATATTTCCTATTTCCTTTATCAGAAGGGGAGACAAGCCTGATGCCTGGCCAGGATTTGTATCCCCACGCCCACCCTGAGACTGTGTATGCTGTGGGAACTCTTTAAGTTTGTTTGGTAAACTGCTGAAAAGCTCTGCTGACACAAAGATAACTGCTTTGAGACATTCTAGTTGCAAGTCTTGCTTTTTATTACTGATTTTTCTCTCTTTACTTTGTATCTGGAAGGCCCTAACGAACCTCTATATTTAACTACCATTTTCTCTGTCACCCTCTTAAACCTGTAACACTGCCCTAAGCCACTTTGCCCAGTAGAGAACATTTGAGATAAAGACAGTTGCCAGTGAAGAGTGAATTGTAAGAGGAATTGATTCAGTAAATGAAGTATTGTTTAGCTACTCTTGAGATCAGCATTTTTATTATAAATGAAGTTATTTTTGTGTACTTAAAAGGTAGTTAAATCCCAGTGCTACAAAAGTAGGTCCTAATAATTTAAAGTGGCAATATTTGAAGAGAAAAAATTAGCTATCTAAAATGTCAACCAATTCAATAAAACCTTCTTGAGTAGAAACGTTTTCCTGCCTCACATTGAGGTCTTTTATCCATTTCAAGTTTATCTTTGTGTATGGTGTAAGAGAATGGTCGAGTTTCATTCTTCTATACATAGCTGTCCAGTTTCCCAGCACCATTTATTGAAGAGACTGTCTTTTTTCAACTGGATATCTTTTCCTTCTTTGTTGAAGATTATTTGACCATAGAGTTGCAGGTCCCCATCTGGACTCTCGAATAAAACCATTTTCAAGTGTAATCATGGAGGAATTTTAGAAAATAAAAAGCACAAAGAAGGAAAGGAGATAATTATACAGAGCATATCACTGATTACTTTTTTGAATATATGCCTAGGCTGTTGTATACGTATTGAAATGTCAATTGAGGATTCCATTTTTGTGGAGAACCATAGTTTCTTTAACCAGTCCACTATTAAATCCCACACTTAGGTTTTATTTTTTCAGCATGAATACAAATATCTTGAGCATCCTAGGTATAAACCTTTGAGTACAGATCCAAAATCCTAGAAGAGGCATTGCTATATCAAAAGGAAAACTTAAATATTTACCAGCTTTCGGGACATGCAAACCCCACCAGAAAGGAAGCTTGATCCAGCTTATACTCAACAGTCTGAGTGTACAGATTTATAAAATACAATAAGCCTTTTGTGTAGTTTTCAAATTGTGACTGTTCCTGATACAAGGGAAGCATTAAGAGAGCACGATAGAGGGCTCCAACTGGGAAATTTAACGTTTTTCCCCATAGATTATTTATGTTCACTTTCTGATTTTGTGAGTATTTCTAGTGGCATTTGCATCTTTTCTTTCTTGCCATAAGAACTAATTTTCCCTAAGATGCTGGAGGGTAAGTCTTTGCCCCACACTAAACAAAATGAAAGGTATTTCTTTTAGGGATGCCTGGGTGGGTCAGTGGGTTGAGCCTCTGCCTTCAGCTCAGGTCATGATCTCAGGGTCCTGGGATCGAGCCCCACATCGGGCTCTCTGCTCAGCAGGGAGCCTGCTTCCCCTTCTCTCTCTGCCTGCCTCTCTGCTTACTTGTGATGTTTCTCTCTGTGTCAAGTAAATAAATAAAATCTTTAAAAAAAAAAAAAGTATTTCTTTTATTGTCTTTTTGTTGTTTGTAAACCTCTTACCCCTATCTCCAGTATCCTGTTGGAATTGCTCAAGATTTGAAGCAGTGTCTGTTTCTTCTCTCTGATCACCCACAGTTAGCTAGAGCATGGCTTTTCCCACAGAGAAATTTACATGTAGGCTTTGTACTAGGGATTAGCAGCAGTTTGGTGAAAAAGATACCTAGCTCTTTGGTGAAACTATTGATTAAAATAATCTTTGGAGAGAAGACTTTTGAATTTTAGTTACTCTTTTTAAACGTGAAAAATACCTCAGTTTACATAATAGTTGAGCCAAGAGAATATAATGAAGTCATTAAATTGTATGTTGCTCTCTCCTAGTATTAATTTTAAAGACCCACAGTTTGCTGAAGACTACATTTTTAAAGCTGTAATGCTTCCAGGAGCAAGGTAACAATAATGCGGTTATAAAATATGAACTATCCCATTTTATTTTGTATGAACAGTGTTTATTCCAGTACTAAATATTGTATTTTCAAATGGTCAGAAAACCAGCACCAGTACTGAAACCTAGTGACTGGGAAAAGTCCAGCAATGGACGGCAGTGGAAGCCCCAGCTTGGTTTTAATCGGGACCGGCGGCCTGTCCACCTGGATCAGGCTGCATTTAGGACTTTGGGGTGAGTAATAGGTTGCTATCCTTTGTATGTTTTGCTTTTTTTGAATCATTCACAAGGATTAAGTTAGTATTTATCCTACAAATATTTAAGAGACCATTAATTGAAACTACTTGGCAAATATTTTAATGACTTTGATACTCTCATGCTCTTCATTTTTAAAATTCACTTTTGTTTCTTTGGTTTATGCTTTATGTGTCATTTGAGAATTCTGTTATTTTTTCTTAAAAGGTTCTCCTGTCTTTCTGACAGATCTTTCAAAGGAATAAAACATTCTCTTTACCTTCAAGAAAGTTTTAGCTGAATTAATATATGGCAGAATCTGTTTAAAGTGTTAATCAAGGGGTGCCTGGGTTTCTCAGTCAGTTAAGCGTCTGCCTTCAGCTCTGGTCATGATCCCAGGGGACTGAGCCCCCCATCAGGCTCCCTGCTCAGCAGGAAGCCTGCTTCTCCTCTCCCACTCCCCTTGCTTGTATTCCCTCTCTGTCTTTCTCTGTCAAATAAATAAATAAAATCTTTAAAAAAAATAAAGTGTTAATACATTACAATATATGATGCATAGTACATAACAAGTACATAATAAAGTATATGATCAGTACATGAAGATAACTCAACTTTGATCCATATTCCTACTTTTTGGAATTTATCTTGAGAAAATAATTTTAGAGGGGCATAAAGTTATATGCCCAAATCTATAGTACATTATTAATAATAGTAGTACTAAATGAGAGGAATAATTTAATAAAATGAGACATCACCATATTGAAGTACTCAATAGGTATACATCCTACAATTATGAAGCCAACGAAAAATATAGGGAAATGTTTCATAGAATTGAAAATGGCAAGTTATAGAACAGAAGTATATGTAGTGATAGCAATAGCATGGGTCCCTGAGGGCAAGATTTAAATATGATACAAAAAAGAAAAGAAGACTCCCTCTTTACATGAAGTAATTAATTAATAATTAATTATCAGTTAAGAATCTTGGTGTGACAAACAAACATACGCTATCACCCTTACCATTGGTACTATTTTGAACTTTGTTAATCATAAATCTTTTTTTAATTTTTTTATTTTTTATAAACATATATTTTTATCCCCAGGGGTACAGGTCTGTGAATCGCCAGGTTTACACACTTCACAGCACTCCCCATAGCACATACCCTCCCCAATAATTATAAATCTTTTAAGTTTGTATTATCTTTATCAGATCTAGTAGTAAAGGGACAACTACTAGCATTTATTTAATTTATATCAGCTGTCATGTAATGAATCTGTCTATAAATTTTTTTCTGGTTGGTGGGATCCTTTTACAGCCATGTTATGCCAAGAGGCTCAGCGGCTGGCATTTATGGAAATGCTGCACCACCACCTGCAACTTATCAAGGGAACTTATACAGGCCGCTGTTGAGAGGACAAGCCCAGATTCCAAAACTTATGTCAAGTAAGTTTTTACAAATTGATATTTGACATGCTAAATGAAATATTACAACAAAGGTTGGTTTCTAATCTCATTGCTAGAAAGATGTATTTTATCAGGGCAGAGATCGTGGACTATAAAAACATATAATTTAGAAGAATTATAAGGGAATGTAAAGTTTTCAGATACTTTTATTTTGGCTGTATATAGTTAATTGAATAATATGAATTGGATTTCTTACTTTTATCTATAAATATGCCACAGTGAACCTGTGCAGAAGGAGGTGTGTGGAGTGAATTGCTTTTTATTCCATTAATACAAGTACTGGGGCAGTTAAATCTGGTGCAGTAGATACGGAATTGCAACCTCTTAATCAACTGAAAGGCACTAGTATCTCCCTTTCATGTTGCACATTGTATATTGTGATGCATGTTAAGATAAAGCCAGGTATTGGTTTAGGAATACTCCTTTAATTTCGTGGTTCTCTGAAAATCTTGGCTTTTCCCTGACCCCTTGTAACCTGTTTTGTGGATAGAAGTGGTTCAGAAATGTTACCCATTGAAAATAATTACATGGCATTTGGATTATATTGGAAAAGGAGAAGAAGGAGTTAAATGTTGGACTTTTTATAGATTTTGTATTAATTTTAAATTGTGTCCCCATTTTGTTATTTTTTGAGCTTTGTGGCTGTGTTCAAGTCATGTGCCAGGTTCTAAAAACCATCTTCTTCATAAAGCCTTTGCTTCTCCATTCCTGATTATCTGGTTGCTGGGACAACCAAACTGGGACAGCATGGTGGTGGGGAGACATGACATGTGACTGTGGCAAGATGCTAAACCTTTGTTAAATCTAAGTGTTATTTTATTAAGTTTCTTTCTGATTGTTGGAAATATTTCATGCAAATTAAATTAACAAAAACAGGGGGCTGCATGGGCGCCTGGGTGGCTCAGTGGTTAAGCCGCTGCCTTCGGCTCAGGTCATGATCTCAGGGTCCTGGGATCGAGTCCCGCATCAGGCTCTCTGCTCAGCAGGGAGCCTGCTTCCTCCTCTCTCTCTCTCTCTGCCTGCCTCTCTGCCTACTTGTGATTTCTCTCTGTCAAATAAATAAATAAAATCTTTAAAAAAAAAAAAAAAACAGGGGGCTGCTTTGAGAAATCTTTTTTAAACCAAAGTTGTAGTTGTGAAAGAAATACCAGATTAATGTGAAGATTGTTGGGAAGTATTTATCCTATGTGCCTACCACTGATTTCATGCTAATTAAGTTACAGGCCCACTTTTTTTTTTTTTTTTAATACTACCCAGATTTTCCTGGTACAGTATCCAGGAAGAAATTGGTTCTGAAGGTCTCATTCTGTCTCAGAGCTCTCTCTTTTCAGTGTATTCTCTCTGCCTATCTCTGTCTCTCTCTCTCTCTGTGGCTTTATGACATTGAATGGAACAACATTAAGACTACATGACAGGGGCGCCTGGGTGGCTCAGTGGGTTAAGCCGCTGCCTTCGGCTCAGGTCATGATCTCAGGGTCCTGGGATCGAGTCCCGAATCGGGCTCTCTGCTCAGCAGGGAGCCTGCTTCCTCCTCTCTCTCTGCCTGCCTCTCTGCCTACTTGTGATCTCTGTCTGTCAAATAAATAAATAAAATCTTTAAAAAAAAAAAAAGACTACATGACAACTATGGAGTTCAGAGGTTTTATTCTATTTAGTGAAACACAGAAAGGGCACAGAGTTTAATGGGCCTTGTGGGCATCTGCTTATGCAGTAGTTTACTTAGCTGCTTTCCCCCTAAGATTTAGCAAATGACATTTCTGAATATTTCCATATATATATCAAGCTATGCCACATTCAACAGAGAGGTCTAATTACTCTGGAAGAGTCACCTATGCCCTGACATTTTACTAGTAAATGGTGAAAGCATATCCAGCTTTTGATAAAGCCAGCTGTTTGACATATTCCTTTTTAGTTCCTTTTTTTTATGACTCTTCACCATGTACTTCTATCCATAATGGTATCATAGCTTCCAAATAGGAAGAAAAAAATGAGATGCAGAGTGCTAGAACCAAGTATACTCTCTATGGCTTAGGTTAGCTGGTATTTCTCAAAATGATGGTTATGAGGCATTTCTGAGGTTGTTCCATTTAGTAAACTTTGAGAAATTTGGAGAGAGGTTTGATCAGCAAAGGTGAAAGCATGTATTCTCCATTATGTAGCTTCCTTTCATTTCATGTTTCCTAAGGCCCGGTCTCTGGACCTGCTGTCATCATAATCCAGATTATCACCCAGACAACTACTTAAAGCCTTTTAAAATCTTTTTTTTTCCACTTAAATTGATTGACTTTAAATATAAGATTATATCAAAAGTATATGACATTGTATTTTTTCAGATATACATAAAAATAAGTATATAATTATGAAGATAAAATGTTTGTTCACAGTCCCCAGAAACTGATCTTATATACCACCCGTGGTATGCATACCACACTTTGGGAAATATTCCCTAGATCTTCTAGGGAATCATAGACCCATATGGGAATCTATAAAAACCATGGACTGCCTTCACAGAAAATAAGTCACTCACTCAGTATGGTGTTCATGTAAATCCAAGTGCTTCATTCTCAGGTCCCCTTTCATCCTGCAGGATCCATCTCCAACAGTAAGAGTAAGAAGAAAGTCAGGAAGGTCTTTTATTTATCAAGGTCACATCAGAGGTAAAGAATACATGTCTTTCACGGCCTGTAGTTTTTTATAGTTCTTAAGTTTGTCATCTTCATCAACAGTCAGCTCTTACCAGATTAGCATCTGTGCATTTTATTTCAAATAGTAGGGTCACCTCTCCCTTTTTATTACCTTGAGTCTCTCATTTGCCATTGTTACCGGTCTTATGAGTGACTTTAATTAGAATCTATTTCATTCAGAGTCTCTATTTTAATTATATCATTAAAAATAGGGAATATGTTTTGTAAAGTAGGGATTGATTTAGGGCAAGAAATGAGTGTCCCTCTCTGCCTGGTGACTTGTGTAATGCTGAGACTTTCAAAGGGAATGCGAATGGTAGAAATGAAAAAGTTTATGGGAAAAAATCAGCAAGAATGTGCTATTCAAACTGAGCCTACTGAGGGGAATTTGGGCTACTCTGGCTTGATGGGGGGGAAAAAAGAGTTTAAGATATATGGCAAAAAGTCAGGTGGTATTAAGCTTAGAATAACTGGGGGCGCTTGGGTGGCTCAATTCCGCGTTTGCCTTTGGCTCAGGTCATGATCCCAGGGTCCTGGGATCAAGCCCCTCAGTGGGCTCTCCCTCTCCCACTGCTTGTATTCCCTCTCTTGCTGTCTCTCTTGTCAAATAAAAAAATAAAATCTTAAAAAAAAGAAAAGTTAGAATAACTAGTACAAAATTCTGGTAGCATAAATGGGAACCAATTATGAGGGTGGGAAAGCTGATTTTTTTCCCCTCCATACTTCTAGTGACATTTTAAATGGATTTTAACCGTAATACATGTTAATTAAAGGAAACATGGCAGCTAATAAAATATAAACACCCGTAATCCCACGGTCCTGCAATAAAGCAGTAGTTTCTTTCATTATATTCTTACATGCAGTTTTTGAAAATTGGATTATTATATATGTATCTTCATATGCTTTTTTATTACAATGTAACATATAAAGTTCTGAGTCACAGGTGTGAAGTTTGATTAATTTCTATGAAATGAATACATTCATGTAACCACTACTTTGATCAAAAAGTAGAAAGTGACCAGTCTCCAGAAGGCCCCCATTATGTTCTTTCCCAGGTGCCACTCCAGCACATTAAAGTAATTATTTTCCTGACTTCAGTGTCATAGATTTGTTTCATCTGTTTGTTTAATGGACTCTTAACACGATTGACCTTTTTGAAAATTTGCCCTCTTTTGTTCCATATTTTGTTTCTGAGATTTATCTGCATTGTTTCTGCAGCAGTTCGTTCATTCTCATGCTTCCCCTGCTCCATCAGTGACTATGTCGTCATTTCTCTCTCTTCGGGATAGTGTTTGGGTTGGTTCCCGGTTTGGGGCTTCTGGAGTAGTACTGCTATGAAATTCCTGTGTCTTTGAGCACACATAAGTAAACATCTCTGATGGGTAGGTATGTACAAGTAGTGGAATCGCAAGGCTACGTGCACGTTCAGGTCACATGCATGTTCAGCTCTTGTGAATAAAAATGCCAGACACATTTCCCAAGTTAAATTCAGTTTATACCATTTTACCTTCCTTTAGCGGTGCAAGGAAGGTCCAGTTGCTCCACATTCTTACCAGCCCTTGGTATTGTCAGTCTTTACACCTGTAGCCATTCCGCTGGATGGGTAGTGGTCTTCTGCTGATATTTAATTAACATTTTCAGATGTTTTAGCCAAAATTTTTTTCTGATTTTCTCCCCATAAATCAGTCAAGATGGTAACCAAAGTGCATGTGTTAAGTACATTTATTTTTCCTTCCTGTCTTAATTAGTTGTGTGGAATAATGTTACTTCAAAACTTCTGAAATGTTGAAAGTAGTTTTAAATCCCTGATCCTGCCTTCTTGAAACCCTAAGCTTGTGAGCCTCCTGGTTAAGGTAGTGGCTCTCCTCTGATCTTCCTGAAGTAACCTGGAGAGTCACCTATACCAACAGCACAAGTTCATCTGAACTGTGGAGTAGCATAGTGTAGCATGTAGAGTGGTTAAGAGAACATAGCCCCTGCTTTTACCATGCCACTTAGGAGCCCTGTGACATCCCCGCCACCCCCCTCCTCATTTCTAAAATGGTACTGAGAATACCCCTCTCACAGAATATCCATAATAAAGGAGTTTAAGTTATTAAGCACTGGAAATGGTGCCTAGCACACAGTAAGTGCTATGAGGGCATTAAATATTAAAAGATCAGCTTTCTTTTTTATAAAATCGTGAACTGTGAAATTTGGTCAGAAATAGTTACAGTAAAATTGAGATCTAAGCCATTTAATTTTTTTAATGTTTGTAGTATCATAGCTATTTTCTTTATGTGGTACAAAATAACACTCAAGGCAGGCCATTTGGTCAAACTCTGTGTCTGCTATAGGTGTTTTTCACTGTTGGTTTTTGATTTGTCTTTGATGTGTCAGTTTTTGGCTGATGAGTAATTGTCTGGGTACTGATAACTTGCTGGAGTCAAGTGCAGCCTTGAGTGCTCCATGTGAATAAAGCATTTCATTTCTGTAACCCAGAGAACCCAGTATGTCACTTCTCTTCATTTCAGTTGGTAAACTTGTCAATTAGCTGCATTTGGAAAGTGATTTTTGATTAGTGCAATCAGTAAACATGGAATCTTTCCTGTGATTGCCGTGCTGATTAGGTAAATTGTCACTTGAGGAGCTATTGGCGAAGCCTTGGTTTATATGGCCTTAGAGCTTTAGAAAAGGGATAAGTTTTTAAAGACCAAAGGAAAAAATTAACTGTCATTTTCCCTCTCTCGCTGGTACCTTTCTGAAGTGCAATTCACTACCTCAGAATTTTTTTTTCTTCCTCTCAATGGATCTTCTGTTAGAGCCATACAAATGAATGATAATAAGTTTGTTTTACCTTCTACTTCATTACTTATCAGCCAGGAAATATTTCTGCTTTATGAATACTTAAGGGTTATATATATTTCTCGGAGCCACATGAAGAGATTTGTTTAAAAGTAGCCTTGAAGGTTTTCTTTGATCCTTTTTATTTTTCTTTTCTTGGTTGAAAGCAAGAGATGTTTTAATAAGTGTGTGACAGAATTTTTACATCCTAGGAAATTTGCTTAGGTTTTAACAAAAACTATAGTTTTTGCATGTGCTAAGTTTATGTGAAAGCAGTTATTCTGGAAGTGAGAAATAGTAAAAGCAAAATAGAGTGTGAAGTACCTGGCATACTAAAAATGGAAATAAGGACTTTTGCCATTTGTCTAGGCAGGTGCGTAGGTAGACTATTAAGAAGGATTTCTTCTCTCTACAGACAGTATTTGTACTTAATGAACTTTACATTCCAATTCCACTTAGAAATATTGTTGTGCTTAATCTAACATGAAGCATATATGAATCTAATGAATATGTATTCTGGATGATGGTGACTTTCCCTCCATTTATTTGTTCTGTTTCTAGGAGAAAATATACAAGATTTTTTCTGCCTTTATTTTTCATGAAACATTTTTGAGGTTTTTCTTGATTTAGATGTATCTTATTTTTGCTTGATTTAAAATTTATTAGGGATCCTGTTTGGAAGCTTCTACAAGTACCATGGAGAGTATGTATTCTGTGATGATACCATGTATATAGAGACCCCATGGAACCAAAATCATGGAATTAAGTCTTCATGGTAAAAGGAGGCATGTGTCCAGGATGACTATAAGTGATTCTGGGACATGAGAAATACAGAGCTAGACAGGGGTCCAAATGAAATTCACTGTATTCCTTTTGATTTTGGTTAGTTAAATTAACTAATTTTATATATGTAAGACACTAAAATAAAATATACTTCTGGAAACATTTTAACCAGTTCTCATGAAACTAACTTGTGTACAACATCTGAATAGACCAGTGGACTTCCATGTTTAACAAAGTAATGATCAGAGGGCACCTGGGTGGCTCAGTCGGTTAAGTGTCTGCCTCAGTTCATTAAATGTCTGCCTTTGGCTCAGGTCATGATTCCAGGGTCCTGGGATCAAGCCCCAAATTGGGCTCCTGCTCCTCCTCCCTTCCGTGCATGTTTTCTCTCTCTTTCATTCTCGTTCTTGCACTCTCTCTCAAATAAATCTTTAAAAAAAGAAAAAGTGGCCCAACCATTTATTTTACTTTCAGTAGATTGCTTTCTCATGAATGGTAATGTGTTGAAAATCATATATGTGTTGAAGTAAGTGTATTTCACGTTTTTCCATATTAATAAACCACATATTATCATTGCTGTTTTTGTAGGAATTTCTGGTTTTACCTCTAATGATTATGATTTCCTATTTATATATGGTCTGTAGAAATGATTCAGAAATTATTCTGGGCCTGTAGGGATCCTTCTTTCCCTGTTGGTTGTGGGTTCTGTGGTGATAACCCCCGTGTCCCCATTCAGGTTTGGAATATCTAATGACTGCATGAAAACTCCTCAGCAGTGTTCCTCAGTTTGACCTCTGCTAGTAATGGCTTTTAAGAGATGGAAAGGGTCTTAACTGAAATCGACTAGAGGTGCCACCTTCCTTTTTATGTTTTTTTAGATTTTATTTTTATTTATTGATTTTTTATTGCCATATAACATGTATTATTTGTTTCAGGGGTACAGGTCTGTGATATATGAGTCTTACACAATTCATGGCGCCCACCTTAGCACATACCCTCCCCAGTGTCCATAACCCAGCCACCCTATCCTTCCCACCCGTCTCCTCCAGCAATCCTCAGTTTGTTTACTAAGATTAAGTCTCTTGTGGTTTGTCTCCCCCTCTGGTTTTATCTTGTTTCATTTTTCCCTCCCTTCCCCTATGATCCTATGTCTTATTTCTCAGATACTACCTATCAGTGAGATCATATGATAATTGTATTTATCTGATTGACTTATTTCGCTTAAAGTAATACCCTCTTAAGTAATTACCTTAAAGTAATCCATCCATATTGTTGAAAATGGCAAGATTTCTTTTCTTTTTTTTTTTTTAAATGAGATGCCACCTTTCAATTCAGAATGGGTCTCTGCATGAAAATAATGGTGGTGAAGGCTTCCTGCTGCTTTCCAAGAAAAGCATCTGTTGTGGGTTTGGCTGCTGGACACTTCGTGCTGGCCAAGGCGCAGTGCGCTTTGGCTGCCCCCCTGCTCTGGCCAAGGGTGGTTGTCTCTAGGAAAACTGTCTTCAGGGGGCAATGTCAGCCTTGTTGAGGTGGGGAGAGCCCAAAACAGTAGTAGTAGTAGTTCACACCATAATCATGTGAACAGCTAGATCCTCTGCTTGTCCCATGTTCTCCTTTGTGGGGCTTTTAAGCATAATTCCATTTTTCTCTCCACCTCCCCCCTTTTATAAGTAAACCCAGATTGCATTTTTTTGGTTCCTAACCAGAGATAAGCTTTCATTTCTTTTTTCCTTTAAGGAAGTAATTTTGAAAAGCATGTTTCTAGTTTGTGTTTCCATTAAAATGTGAGTCTGAATACATTATGGTAAGCCTTGTTGTCCTTGGGTCTCAGGAGTCTGGAGGAGGTTACTGTCCTCACACAGTGAACTCATTAGACAACTCCTGGAACCAGCTGTTTTAATTAGGTCACACACAGACCCTGCTGAAGGGTGGCCAAGGTGACTGCAAGACTGGAAACCGGAGCAAAACAGCACTTGGTTAACATGACCTGCTGAGCTGCTGAGTGCCGGCCTGACCGGTGTTTGGGGCTGCTCCTTTCAGCTCGGCTACGTGCAGGAGTAGCAGCCATTTAGTCGTTCCTTTAAGTCAGATGTTGCCAGTTCAGCTTTGTGTTAGAGGAGGAAGTTTGAGTCTCAGAAAACAATGGAAAAGTGGATGGTCCCTTTATTAGCATCTTCTGGCCTGTGTTGGAGAAATGGGTGCCCTCCACTTTGTTGTGATAGCTAGGTAAACCAGAGTTCCTTCCAGTTTCCGTGCTAAGGGGGAAATTCTCAGGATTTCTATTGAAGTTACTATTCTTTCAGTTGTATTTATGGAAAAGAACCTAAATTCCTTTCTTTTGCACAGCATTTAAAATAAAAATATGAAAAACATACCTTTACATACTCATGCACACATACATAGGTAGTAAGAGAGAAATGTGGGCGTTTAATGACTAAGACTCCTGAAACTATGTTTCATTATCAAAGGAAAAATAATAAAAAATTTACTGACCCTGTTGATTTTGTGTCTTTTTACATTTGTAGTTTGTATAATTATGCTAGTTTATTTAGTTTGTATTTTGTCTCTTTTTTTTTTCCAAGAAATTTTATTTATAAGATTATAATATGGGTAGCTGAATAGTGATTACTTCTTAATTGAATTCTGAAGTTTCTTTGATGTTGAGTTGTGTCAGTTCTTTATATATTTTGGATACTAACCCTTTTTCAGATATATCATTTGCAAATATCTTTGGTTCTGTATGTTGTCTTTTAGTTTTGACTGTTCGCTTCAGTCTGCAGAAGCCTTTTATTTTGATGTAGTCCCACTAGTTTTATTTTATGCTTTTGTTTCCCATGCCTCAGGAGACCTATCTAGAAAAACGTTGCTGTGTCCTGTGTCAGAGAAATTACTGCCTGTGCTCTCTTCTAGGATGTTTATGGTTGTGATTACTTAAAATCTTCTGTTGACCCTTCCCTGTTTATTTTCCAGATATGAGGCCGCAAGATTCCTGGCGGGGTCCTCCTCCTCTTTTCCAGCAGCAAAGATTTGACAGGTAATATTAAAGCAAGCATGACTTTTAAATATTTTTCCACATCAACATTTGAGGTTTGGGCTTTCTCCAGTGTTTGAAATGTACTTTCTTCCCTCTGAACAGTTTATGTTGTGCTTCTTTTAGGAAAATAGATGCCAAACACATTGAATTAAAAGACTCCTCTTTATATACTTTCCCACTTCCCTTGGTCCTTGGCCTTTATTTTAGTGAATGTTTTAAGGTGGCCTGAAAAATGCAACACAGCGGGCTTAAAATTGTATTAGGTTTTGGTCAGGCTAAACAAATTTCTTTTTATAAGGCTTGTGCAGCTTAATGAGGCATAACTAATGGTGTCCCACTTTTATCATTTCTGTGCGGGCAACACCGCATTAGTACAGACCAACCATTGATTCTTGCTACAGACCTCTTGAAGTCCTAATCAGCTTCTTTGGTACAACTTTTTCAGGGCTGACAAGCCTATTGTAGGGCAGTGTCACTGTAGGTCAGTAGTTATTAGTTGCCACTGAAAACAGTTTCTTTAACTGCTTAAGACTGAACTGAATTAAACGCAGAAGGGACTCAGAAAAGGATTATGGGATCTGCAGTCTAATAAGTACTGGGGACTAGGAAGAGTGTGACATGGTTTAATAACGAGGGATGTTTGACTTACGTTCTTTCATTGATAAGTTGTGTGCTCCTAAGTCAGGTGGTTTCTACATGACAAGACAGCTAGGCATATTATGAATAATTATATTAACATCTGTAGAATAATTTTTTACAAGGCAGCTTTCAAACCTATCATTTTATGCTGGTTTGCCAGCATCAGTAAATGCTGAAACCAATTAAACCTATAGTAAAGTTTCCCTCTTTGCCTTCCCAATTCTAATCTGTTTTGTTCCCCTCTCTTTTACTGTTTTAGCAGTCTGATCATCTGAAATGAATAAAAGTGTTGTTATGAACGGGATTATAAATGTTGCTCCCCTTTTAAGAAAACTTTCTTTGGAGATTCCCAAACTTCATTTCAATATAAGTGCCCCAAGCATACCCTACTTCCACATCTTTGGGATACGACCATTTTCAGACAAATTAGAAAATGAGTAAGGCGTAAATTTTTCCTAAATTACAAATTACCACATTGGAACTGATCTCATTTTAAATAACTGTCTTTCTGCTTTAAGTTTGTTGAGTTTGATTTTCAGTTTCCCTACTTTGTTGCTTGCTTCTCTCCCGTGTTGTTAATAATCACGAACTTTTACAGTCTGCCTACGAAGTGTCAGCACTGTGAGCGAACATGCCTTTAGAAAAGACTTCATTTATTCCTCCTAGCAAGCCTCTGAAGTAGCTGTTTTTTTTACAGATGAGGAAACCTAGGTACACAGCAGTCGAGCAGTTTCCATACATTTCTCTTTTGTACCATTCTTTACTAAGAAACTTTGACTTGAACAAACAGAACTTTTTAGAATGCCTGTGTGAACATAATGTTATAGTAAAGCTGTAGGGACTTAGAGGAAGTAAAGGATCTCCTTCCACTTTTGAGACATTCTTTCTTCCTTTCCAGTGGCTTTGCTTCCCTCTAGACACTGAAAGATCTCCTAAGATCATCACCATTGTCCTGATTTCCATCAGGTTTTTGTTCTTCTGCCCTAGCCAAGTACTTGTATTGTATCCTGACTGTCTTTGTGAACCCAGCAGGTTAGGGACAAGTTTTGTGGAGCATTCATTTTTGGTCTAGTTTCATTTGGAAACTTGAAATACTACCTTAAAGCAGAAGTTAAATGTGAGCATAAGAAAATTCTTAGACCATGTCATTTAAGAAATGTAACATTCATAAAGAAAACAAAGTTTGAATTCAGCCACGTGAAATTTGTCCATTAACCTGTTAGCAGATAGAGACTGACAAGTGTGTCTAACCATTCTGACTTCACAAGGCATAGAGGTGAAAATAAAAACTTGTAGTCACTTTGACTTTACTGAGATGTGACACAACTGGTAAGTAGTAGAATTCTTACTGGAACCAGTTTTACTGATTTTTTAAAAAATATTTTATTTATTTATTTGACACAGGGAGAGCACAGGCAGGGGGAACAGCAAGGAGAGGGAGAAGCAGGATCCTCACTGTGCAGGGAGCCTGACCCAGAGCTTGGGCCCAGAACCTCAGGATCATGACCTGAACTAAAGGCAGACACTTAACCTGCTGAGCCACCCAGGCAGCCCTGATCCTTCTTATTAGTTCAGTACTTGCCCATTTCACTATTTTGGGTATTTGGTTGAGAACCCTACTAGAAAAGAAAATGTTGAATGTACTTTTTTTTTTTTTTTGCTAAAATACACTGTTTCTTGAATTTTCCTAGTTTGAAGTAGTATCTATACTCCATATGTTCATTGCATTTAAAAATACAACAGGGGGCACCTGAGTGGCTCATTGGGTTAAGCCTCCCGACTCTTGATTTTGCCTCAGGTCATAATCTCAGGGTTGTGGGATGGAGCCCTACCTCAGGCTCTTGCTCAGCAGGGAGTCTCCTTGAGATATCTTTCTCCCTCCGTCTCTCTGCCCCTCCCTTGCTTCACTCATGCTCTCTTTCTCTGTCTCTCTCAAAAATAAATAAATCTTTAAAAAAAAAAATACAATAGGAACTGCCTCACCCTTGCCTTCTCACGCAGAGACAAGCCAGCTCAAACTGAGTGAATGGTAGAGAGTATTTGAGTTCTCTTCCTCGCTAGAGTTCTGCCCTGTTGTGTGTGTAATTCTTGCCAGGGAAGACTTCTCTTTTCTGGCCATATCCAAGGTGGCCATTTACTTTTTAACTTATGGGCATTAGGCTTAGTCAGTCATGGAAAATCTTTAAAAACTGCCATATATATAAATTTAAAATATCCAGATTGGTCATAGTGACTTCATATTGTAAGCTACTTTCCAAAATGGGAATTTAGAAACTTAAGAATTTTTTTTTAAGATTTTATTTATTTATTTGACAGAGAGAGAAATCACAAGTAGGCAGAGGGGCAGGCACAGAGAGAGGGGGAAGCAGGCTCCGCTGAGCAGAGAGCCTGATGAGGGGCTCCATCTCAGGACGCTGGCATCATGACCTGAGCTGAAGGCAGACTCTTAACCGACTGAGCCACCCAGGTATCCCAAAACTTAAGAATATTGTTGTCATAGATAGAAACCAAAAAACAGAGTCTTAACCATAGAGGGCAAACTGCTGGTTACCAGAGGGGAAGTGGGTGGGGGATGGGTGAAATAGGTGATGGGGATTAAGGCACTCACTTGTCATGATAAGCACCAGGTGATGTATGGAATTTTTGAATCACTGTGTATACACCTAAAACTAACACTGTGTTTTAACTATACTGGAATTAATTTTTTAAAAAAAAACATTAAAAAAAAAAAAAGAAAATCGAATGTTGGCAGTAATGTAAATATATATATGTAGTTGCTATCCATGATGCCAAATGCCTCAGGTAAGTTGTCTCAGTAGATAGCTACTAATTTAAAAAAGGTAAAATGTGTCAACCTCAGTACTTTGGTCCCAGATTTAAAGTGTATTTTTGAAGGTAAATTTACTTGTAACTACTTGCAAATTAATACAATTAGTATAGAAATATGGTAGACCTGTGGAAAAGAAAGGACTGCCAGTAAAAAGCAAAAGAGGATGGTACCTGTGTCTCTTACTGTTCTTTTTATTTAATTTCAGTTCAAATATTTTTATAAAAATTATCTTTCAAAAACATTTTAAGTAATTATTTTGAACAAAAAGAGGACTTTGTGCTTTTAAATTGTGGCTTTGTTTTTAACCTATTTTTAGAATATAAAATAATGTAAAATTGCATTTATAATATCGTCCATACCAGCAGATTTTCCAGAAACCCAGTTGAGTGAGTTTGATCATTGCAGAACTGAAAATAAAAATTGATTACAGTTAACACAATGTGTGAGTTGCATCTTTGGTACGTGGGCTTTATGTTAATGGCCCAGTTTTGATAAGCCTCCTTGGTTACAGTACAAAACATTAACCCCTCACTCCTTAGAGATCAGAAGAGAACATTCCTATCTCTCTGCATAATTGTTCTTTCCAAAGAGATGGGACACTCTTACTAAAATATATTTGTATTAGTAATGAGCCTGAAAAATAATAAAAGCCCTGAATATATGGATATTCCCTCTGAAATATATATTTTGAGTACAGCAGATTTTATTGGTTAAAGCTCTGGTTTCACCACTAACTGTGAAGAATAGTATTGGCTTCTCTATAGTTCTTCAAGGAGTTGTTCTTTGAGTCATCACACAAAAAGAATTATCTTTGGTATTTAAAAAAAAAAAAAAAAAAAAAAAACAGCTCCAAGTGAAGGCAAGGAAAATGGGAGGGTAGAGAGGATGGATTCAGGTTTGAATAGCTGTGAGAAGAATGCATTACCCAGCATTACCCAGTGAGCCCAACTTCAAGCTGTTCCCCCCACCCCCAGCACTGGGAAGTGAAATTCATATGCTGGTATGATTGCAGTTAATGCTTTAGCAATTTTAGAATTCTGTGATTTTTCCTAAAATCTGTAATGGCCTCAAAGCATCTGGTGTTAAAATATATTGGAGAATTTTGCTTCTATTCTTTATAGTGACTGTTCTGTAAAATGGAAGTTGAAAATGCCTCGATAAAATTGTTTCTTACATGGTGATTATCTTTAGAAGGTGTACCTTGGCTACATTGTTTATGTGACAGTTTTATATTATTACTTAATACTTCATACCTGTTGCTTTGTATCTGCAAAGTTAAAATAGGCACTTGAAGACAATTAAAACATTTCTTTTGACTAGTAATCCGGGCCGGCAAACTGGGTTCTAATAGCTGTTGAATTTGTGTTCCCATGTAAACTGTACACCAAATGCCAGTCAGCCCATGCCAATTAGTGCTCATGTTGCTAGGTCACCATGGTCAATTGAAAACTGCATCAATAGAACTTGAAAAGGTTTCCTCCCGATCAGACCTTCTGACATATTGAGCAGAATAATGGATGGGAAAAAACAGCCAAGTCCCCTACCCTAGATTCAAAATACTGAGCAGTAAGAATTCATTTGCAACCTGCAATTAATAGAAAGAATGGACTCCAAGAACGAGTCTAGACATTTTTAAAAATAAAGCCCATTTTCCTGTCTTGTACATGTTTACTCTTTGGATAGCATCTTAAATGTAACCAACTTGGTGATCTTGGGTCCAAATATTCAAGTGACTGAAAAGGAAATTTCATGGTTGAAAATGAACAAAATATTTTAAGTCATACGTTCCTGATTCATTCGAGTTTAGATCCCTCTTCTTTAAATGCTGATACTTAAACATGTTAGACTACATTGAATATGAGGGGCATAAAGGTCGCTCTGATGTTGTATGTCCCATTTGACAAATGCAGGCAAATTTGATTGTCCTCTAAGAGTTGGAGATGATGCTAGCCAGTTTGAGACTTTGAGCTATGTAACAGGTTTGACTTATAATGCAGACATAATACTTCTCCACAGAGGCGTTGGGGCTGAACCTCTGCTGCCATGGAACCGGATGCTCCAAACCCAAAATGCAGCCTTCCAGCCAAACCAGTACCAGATGCTAGCTGGACCTGGCGGGTATCCACCCAGACGCGATGATCGTGGAGGGAGACAGGTGATACAGTGTGGGCTGTGGGATGAAAAGCACGCTGTACTCTTGGTACTTAGCCTTGCTTCTCAGGACACTGTATTTTCTTAAGAACATTTCTGGATGAGATACTGGTAGTGTTGGTCAGCTGAACTTGGTTCCCTCAATTTAAAATGTATATAGAGTGAGTCTATACCTTACTATATCTGCTACACCCTGAAGATGCTAAAGGTTTTCCAGCCCCAGAGCTCTTTTAATCATAGCGGTCAGTAATATTTAGCACAAATAGAGTCAGTTGCCAAAACATTTTTTATCCTTTAAGGATGTTCTTTGTAGTAGTAGAAACTAGATTTCATAGTAGATAATTTTATAGAAGCTGAAAGTAACAGTCTACCCTTTTAGCTGTTACCTTTATTCATCTTAGAAGTCTCCTCTGTCTTGATTCATCTGGGATACCCCTTTTCATGGAAAGAAATATCTCCTTCATTATTTCCCACATATGTTTTTAGCTAAATTTAAATAGCTTTACAACGAGTATAACAATTCCTAGACAAATTTATTTAGCATGTGTGAGCTTCATTTCCTTCTCTGTAAAGTGTCCAGTTTAAGCAGAATTTAAGACAGAGGTCTGTTTGCCTCAGTCTATTTGTCCCCCCAGCCTTTTGACGCCTGGCTAGTTATTTACGTGCTCTGCAATCAAATCCTTGCCAGAGAACAGGGTCAGAATGCTACGATTTAGTGTGTGCAATGTTCATGGAGGTTAGCACCTGTGGTGATTTGAAGTGGATTTAAAATTGCTTACCTGGTGTTGCCTACAGGCCTTTTGCATTGCTTCAAATATTAATTTTCTTACACAGGTTCTTGGCATGTGGTCCCTTTGTGTAAGACCTCTCTTTTGACAGCTTAGAAAGATTTTTTTTTTCTTCTACACATTTTTGTTTATCTTTTTACAAGGCTATTCACTTTATAAGAAAATAATCATCTTAATTATCTTTTGAGAGAATTTTGTTAAAATTTATTAAAATCAAAATAGAATTTTATTTTGAATTACTGTCAGCCCCAGAGGTCTAAAAACATATCAGTAGTTTGCCATTTTATGCTGAAGAGTTGATGGGATGATAGTAGGCAGTCTACAAAATGAGTATTACTGAAATGGGGACATACTTATAAATTAGAAGAAACCCTGGAGAATTTTTAGTCCGATTACCTCATTTTCCAAGTGGGAAACAGCGGTGGCAGCAGAGCTGTGGCCTGGCTGCCGGGTTCTTCTGAGCCCAGTTCCTCTGGTTTCTCATCTCCTTCAGAGAAGGTCTTCCCTGGAAGAAACTCTCTGTTTTTACAGCAAGTAAAATCATTATTCACTTAGACGATACAAACCAATTGGTAAATTATAATTCTTTTAGGACCTTTTACAAATACATTTCTTTTTCTCACTCTTTTTTTTTTTTTTTTACAAATATCTTTTCTTAAATCACAGGTTTTGAAGTACTATTAAATTGCAGAAGTTCATTGTTAAAAAAGTGTAATTATGACCACTCTATTTAGTGAGGTTTATATGACTAAAAATAAAGCCTTAATGGTCTACACATACTCATTATAATTTAAACCACTGAATGACAACACTGGGCCAGGGAGTGGGGTGGAGAGTCTGTTTCAGAATCCTAGAGGCCTAGAAAGGGAATTGTGAGGGAGTTTTTTTGTACAGAAATTTTATTTGTAAACTTACTAGGATATGTTGTGAATGTCACTAGTAATTATGTAATAATCTAATGTGTTACTTAATACTCTACTATTTATAGCTAAACATACCCCCAAAAAATCCCTAAAATTAATAGTTCATTAGGCCTCAGCTGCTTTATCAAGCTCTTGTCTTAGTTAAACAAAATGACTTTTCCAGCGTATGTCTAAAGTTGATGTGGACATCTTACCACAATGTGACTTGAATTACTGCTAGGGGTGGCAGGGAAGATTGAGAACCACTAGTCTTTTACACAGGTCCTTTCACTGTAGTTCATTTCTGTGCATTTTAAGGAGTTTCTTAAGTGCATTAGTTATAGCTCCTTTGGGTAGTTTTCAGTGGTACCATTTATAGCAAGCTTTGCATGAACCTGGGGGCCTAAAGCATCTATTTATGAAAGACCTTCCATGTTAAATACTTTTAAGACATATTCAGCTTCTTTATGGTGTGTTTTTCCAGAGAGATATAAAATTAATTTCTTTGAAGGGGTGTTAATCCAGAAGATAAACTCTTGCTTTTGCTTATTTACAGGGATATCCCAGAGAAGGAAGGAAATACCCTTTGCCACCACCCTCAGGAAGATACAGTTGGAATTAGGCTTTTGTAAAGCTTTCCCAAATCCTTTCATCATTCTACAATTCTATGCTATTTGTGGAAAGATTTCTTTCTCAAGTAGTAGTTTTTAATAAAACTACAGTACTTTGTGTATTTCTTTTAACTGTGTATATTTCTACTGACCTGATCTCACTGTTTATGTTGCTTTCCAAAGATGTGTGTTGCATAATACAGTGGATCTGAATTTATTATTGCTTGTAAAACACATTTGATGGAATAGGAATACTGGTTTTTCATTATGGTTAAAATCAAACCAGCTGTGGATTTTAAAACACAGTATATTCTAGATCATCTAAGATCCATGCTGATTTTTAATGCACAAGAATTAGGTATGAACTCCTGAGCTGGAACCCTCAACTAACTAGAGTATATATTGTTCAGTATTTCTTTGGAAACATTTCATTAATGTACTTGTCTTATGGAAATTTCGGGACTTTAGTAAAAAAAAAAAAAAAAAGACAAAAAACTGAAAACTCTGGTGTCTTGTGTCCTTATTATAGAATTTCAACATTGAAAATCTTGGCCATGTGTTGTTTTAAGTCATTTTTTCAGACAATCATTTCTATAATTAGATGTCAAAAGAATACCAATGAAGAAGGAAGACAACCCAACGAACTCTTATGTTAGTATGTGAGCTACTGACTTGGCTAACTATACAATCTCTAAGAATAAGTTACTTATGTTTTATAAATTTCATATAGACTTGTCCTTCAGTTTTAAGGCTTGTTTTACATCTTTAAGAAAAGCTGAAAAGTTTAATTTGTAGCTACTTAGCCTGTGCTCCTTAGCGTATTTTTTGCATTATTTTGTAATAATTTCAGTTTGTATTCTTTTTTTTTTTTTTTTTTTTTTGCTAGTCAGCACACTTACTCCTTAAATTTATTCTTAATGTTCATACATGGCTTTTTCATATGCACTTTCATTTGTTTGCCACAACAAATTTACACACATGTGTAAAGACTTGCTGCTTTGTTACCATTTGCTTATTCTAGCCCAAGATTGTAGAATAAGGTTTTTCTTTGACCTTCTGATTTAGGACATTTTTGCTTAATACTTCAACTAAGGCACACTTGTTAATCTTAGCCTATGCAGAGAAAAGGCCACCTTAATCTTAAATAAGAAGGTATTTTGAAGCTGTTGAGTTCTTTGCTGGTGACGTCCTTCATTGTTAAGACAAAGCCTCTCTGCTGGGAATTAACACAACCATTATAACCTTCACAATATGTTAAAGTGATAACACCTTTTAAATTTCTCTATGGTCCAAAAACTACAAATGGATAGCCACCTAAATCAAGTATTTCATATTCCAGAGGAGCCCATATAAATGTCCTACTCTCTATAGCTTCATAGATACCCCAAACCTACACTTCCACAGAACCTATATTTTCTCAGATTTGGGTTTTTTTTTTTTATTTTTAGCTGTTATAAATGTGTATAAAATAATTGTTTTTGGTTGGCCTATACACAGTTACATATAACTGTTAAAATGTTTTAATTTGAATGTTTAAAGTATTTTGAAGGCGTCTAAGCCAAAAGCCTGTGGAAAAGCTGTGCCAGCTAGATTCCCTCTACCTGGTGGGGTGTCCTGGAGGACACCTGCCCCCTAGATAAACCCTCATTGACAGGCCTGCTCCATTCCTTCATCCTTGCTCCCTCCTTTTGCTCCTTACTCCTCCTTCCTCTCCTTCCAACTTGTCCCCCCAAGTCTGAATCTGCCAGAAAAATGTCCTATTATTTCAACAAATGAAGGCTTCTTAGAACTTCAAATAGAATATTTAAAGCTATACACATTCCCTCCATATTCGGATATAAAAATAGTTAATGGACCCCATTTAAATAACTACTCATACTATCTAAGTAGGAGACAGGTTTTCAGGGTCTCCTATTAAAGATGCTTAAAAATCTTAGAACATGGAACAGTGATACTATTGTAGCTCTAAGGACCCTTAATGAGCAGTTGTCTTCCCTTTAAGGATCAAATGAGGTAATGCACGTTAAAATAACAAAGCCATCCACAAACTATTAGATTGCCATTTGGCGTTACAAAGGCAAATTGAGTGTAATGAGCTATGGTTAATTTTCGTCCTAGGGCGCGGGACGTCTGGGCGGGCCGGGGTGGAGCTGAGGGTTGTGAGCTCCCATTTTCCGCGGGGCGCATTTGGAGGTCGGGCGCACCTCCGACCGAGTCGAGGGCCTCCGGGCGCGGTGACATCGCAGCCGGGCGGGACGGTGGCGGCGTCCGGGAGCCACTGGCCTGGCGCGGCGGGGACAGACGGGCTCTGAGGCAAGGTCCCAGGCCCGCGGGCAGGCGCGCCGGCGGGGCGAGTTAGCGCACCCCATCTACACGCTCCTTTACGGCGCCCGCTGCCTCTCGCGCCCGCGTCCCGACCCGCGTCCAGCCGCTCGCCGGCTCGGGAGCCCCGCGAGCCGCCGGTGTCTAGTAGGGTGGGCACAGGAAAGTTCAAACCCCCGGCCCGCAGTCTGGGAAGTGTGGTTTCCGCCGCCGCCAAGCTCAAAGTGAATTATTGCAGCCGCAGCCCTCGGTTCCTGGAAGTGGCGCTGCAGCTTTTTCACCTGCTCGTTTTAGCGTCTCAACTCCCGGCACGAAATGCAAACACCGAGCCTGTAAGGGGATAGCGGAGCTCTTCCTTCCAAGGCTGCAGTTTTAAGTTCTAAGTCTGAGCGTAAACCAAACTTAGCTAAGCTTAGAAATCTGAAGTTCAGACATTCTCTTAAGAGTCAGCTAAGATTCCCCATTCCCGGACTGCTGAGAGCTGCCAGGCTCCGTCCCGCTAGTCCGACGCCTCTTCCTGATCGCTCCAGAGGGTCAGGGAGCGGAGTTCTCGCCAGACTCTTCTAATTTCTAATTAGGAAAAAAGTCAACAAACAATAAAATAAGAAATGGCCCGTTCTCGACAGATTTTTCCTCCACTCAGGGTAAAGTTAATCTCTTGTGTTGCTTGTTTCTGGATTTCGTATTTACGGAATGAGGAGGGCTAAAAGGAAACATGCTTTGATTTTTTTATGTGAAATGGGAATAGAGCTATATTCACTACTGCAAAATAGCACAACTTAGAGTTACGCAATGTTCGTGGTTAAACCTTTATTAGAAGTTACCTAAACAATAACTGAAATAGAGGTTACACGGGATTTAAAAAATAAAATAAAAAGCATTTCATTCAATTTTGGGTACACATTTCATTGAGTTGCGTGTATACATCTAAAGCAAAAACAATGAAACCAAAAAACTCTCCCAGAAGCTTCCACTACCCCAAAATGAAAAATGATAAAATAAAAGTGATCCTGAAATCACAAAGTTTTCTAAGTACTTACTAGGGAGAGCAAATTCCTGATGGAATGTGAATGCAGCGCCTGTCTGCCATTTTCTTTGAACCTTCTCCAGATGCTCACCAATTCTCACTAGCATTCTCACTAGCAGTTAAAAAAAAAAAAAAAAAAAAAAAAAAACTATCTAATTTTTTTTTTTTTTTTTTTTTTTTAGTAAATTGTATCCTAATTCCCTGTCTCATTGGGTTTGGGCATGACAAGTAGCAGCATTTTAAAAAAACTGGACTGAAATTGTCAACATAAAGGGTTGTTTTCACACAAGTTACTGTTGTGTTAAATCATTGGGCAATATCATTCATGCTTTGAACATCTGAAACTTGTACTGCCACTACATAATGCATTATTTATGCACAAATTCATATCTAAAAACCCAGTCCATGGGTCTTTGTGATTGTGGTTCGCAAATTTACTCCGAAAGTCTTTTAAATCAGCAGTATTCAATGCAGCTAACAAAGACATTCTTTGGAAGGTGCTTGCATTTAGTGACCAGGATAGAGGTTCTGATTTGCTTTAAATTGAAAGTAAACAATTGCTAGCACAATGGAGTTTGGACACAACATCTGTGTTGATAAAAGTCTGGCTACTTGTTTTGACCATCGGGTTTTAATTCTAAGCAAAACCTTAAATAGAAAACTGGGTTACACCCTCTATGCTTTCTATACAAAACACCATTCCTGCGCCTTCAACATTGCACACTGCCACACATTCAAAGCTTCAATTCATATCCCAATGAAGATTACAGAAAAGTACCTGCAATCCCTGCTGTTCCTCTCTGCAACTTTGCTTCTGGGTTTTTGTTTCTGTGCCTCAACTGGAAAAGATAAGCTTGTTGTGAAACCCCAAAACATTTAGGAAAATATCACATCTGCAGTTAGCATTTCTGGAACCCAGTTTTGCTCTGGCCTCTGCTAAACTTTGAGAGGGCTTTGTTCCACTCAGACCCTGCCTCGGCCCTCCCTCTTGGTTGTGAAGACACTTATCCTCCTCTTCAGTTAATGAGTTTCACCTAGTCTGGCCGTTTGTGTTTTTATAAAAGATCTGCAAAGCACTAATTGCAACAGAAGAAAAAAAGCTCTTGCTTTGCATTAATCAGAATGCAGAATTCTATAGTAAAAACATTTTCTATTCCAATGTTTCAAGAACCAAACCTTATCCTAATTTCAGAATGTGCACACATAAACTCTGTGAATTTCTGGGTGTAGGATGTTAAGCCATCTGCAGCGATTACTTCTGGCAGTGGTTCCTTTACTACTTAAAGGAATGCTGAAGGGAAAAAATATGCCTACAGCAAATACACTTTAGAAAATACTGTATAAAGAAGGCTGTTTTTTCTTAATGATCTTTTGGATACAGAGTTCACTTAATCTAAGGAACTCTTTGTTCCAGAAATAAATTATCAATGGAAAAATTGTCCATGAAGATTGTTTTCTTTAAAAATGTTACTTGGAGCCTTTAGTCCATAAGCTAGTATTGGTAAGTATTGGGTTGTAATAGGTATATATCGCAAACCATGTGGACTTTTGGAACACATTTCCTAGAAGTTAAATTTCAGAATTCTGGTACTGATGTGAGGGAATCAAATCAATATAGAAAAGCATTTTGAAATTTGGCATATCAGTAATAATTACGCTAGCTTGGCAAAAATTTTGAAAGTCAGTTCTATCAATATGCAAAAACCCAAATTGGGAGAATTTTCTGTAGGTGTATTGCATCATTTTTATATTATTTTCTTATTCAAATTATTTCCTTTTATGTAAATAGTTTTTTTAAAAAATAAGTTCTCATTTTCCCAAAAATGCATTCACATACCGTTGATAAAGCTGATCCCCTTACTTGTTCAGTGGTTGTTTTTTCCCTCTGTGAAAGGGACTGGAGTTTTATTATTATTATGTAAAATACAGTTTAGAGAAAGTGCAGGTTTAATTTCTAAAACACCTTCTGAAGGATTCACTTTGTACATTCAGAAAAACACCCAAACAATGAAGTGAAATGAAATGTTTCAGTCTCAAACTAATTCTAAAACTTCAAATGTGTAAGAGTCTTAGGGTCTCTGTTAAGTAGTTGTGATCATCTATAAATCACAATTCATCCATGTTAGGTCTTTAATTTTCATTCGTTTTATAAGCTAACAATCTTCAGCTTGCTTTTGGTATTTTAACTCCAATACCAGTTATTTAAATCATGAGTAAACTGAGCTGCGGTGTCATGTCATGCCAGGAGGTGGGGGTGGAGAAAAAAGCCAAACCAAAATAAAACCTATACAACTTAGTGAAAAAGAAATGACCACTTGACTTTAACCAAAAAAGTACTTAAGATTCTTTTAAGTTATATTTAAATATTCATTTGAAACATAAGAAATATAAATTGGCATATTAAAGAGTAAATACATTATTTGTACAATAAAACACCAACAAAATCGGTGTGCAACCCCTATTAAGTTGTAAATATGATGGGAAAATTATAAATAATTCTTACTCTTTACATTCTGATTACAATTCAACAAATCACCTTCTCTTCCTTCTTGACATGCTTTGAAATATAGAGATTGATGTCAATTTTAGCAAATTTGCTTGCTTGTTCTAGTGTTTTATCAAGGTATTCAAATTCAGATAAGCAAATAACTTAGAGCAAATAACAGATCTACGGAAAGACAGCGTGCATTTATTTTATCAGCTGATTTTGGGAGACCAGATTCCACATAAGAAGTAGTTTACAATCCTTCCTTCTTATGAGCCGCTTCTTACGGTAGGAAATATCCTCTTTTAGAGTAATGTAGAAACACTCATTTGCCAAATAACGATCAAAACATTTTAAAATCGCCATTAAACTTTAAAAGCTTTATCAATCCATATAAGCAGTTATTTTGATTATTTTTATTCCATTTCTCTATTACCTAAATGGCAATAATTCCCCTGCAATAATGTTGCTATGTGCATGATCCATCTTGAGCTACAATGTACTTTCAATCAAACATTAATGAAATTGCACTTAATGGGGAGGCCTTTGAAAATTAATCTCTCAAGTTCCACTCCAAAAAAGAATTCATTATTAAAGCTGGGTTGGTTTTTTGAGCTACAAACACCAACAAAGTTTCCAACTTTTAAAACTCTTGAGAGCTTTGGTTAGGACGTGGTGGATGTGGACTCAGCCAGCTTTTCGAATAATTTAGGAACTTCTGAAGGAGTAAATCACCACCTCACAGCCTCCTGGTGTCTTATTATTCAGTCCCGGGACTGTCGCTGTTCCCCACCCCCAGCAAAGAGGTGCCGAGGCTGCCCCTCTCCACGACCCGTTCATTAGTTTCTGATCGCCGTGTACGTAAGAGTCCGCTTCGGTGTGTTTCCCCCATCCGTTCTCGAAGTTTCTTACACAGCCTGCGCGCCGCAGGCCGGACCCCGCCCCGGGGCACCCGCGCGGTCACCACGTTCTGCCATAGAGCAGGTTGGCGCCGAGCACGCCGCCGCCGTAGTCCCCCGCGGTCGCGTCCAGGGCCGCCAGACCGCCCCCCGGCCCGTGCAGCGCTGGCGGGCTGGGTGACAGCTCCTCGAGCTCAGGCGCCGGCGTCGGGGCGGGCGGCTGCGGGCCGGCCTGGCCGGGTGTCGGGGTGCTGGCACCGTTCTGGCACGGCTTGCCGTCCTTGACTAGCACGGGCACCGCCACGCGACGCGGGGACGGCGGCGGGGGTGGTGGCGGTCCCAGGCCACCCTCCTGCTGCAGCTGCTGCGCCGCCTTGTCCTTGGCCTGCCGCTTCATCTTGTAGCGGTGATTCTGGAACCAGATCTTGACCTGCGTGGGCGTCAGGTGGATCATGCTGGCCAGGTGCTCGCGCTCGGGAGCCGATAGGTACTTCTGCTGCTTGAAGCGACGCTCCAGCTCGTAGACCTGCGCCTGCGAGAAGAGCACGCGGCGCTTCCTTCGCGGCGCCGCCGCAGCCGCATGCAGCGGCGCCAGCGTCTTGGCGGCGTCCGCGATGCCAGTCAGCGACCCCATGCCGGCTACGTTCACGCCCGCTGATGGCCCCATGAACCTGGAGACTGGGGAGGGCCCCAAGGGGAGAAGCCGGGTGAGCGCCAGGCCTGCTGGGATCCTGCTCCCGCCGCCGCCCCAAGCTCTTCACACCGCGCGGCCCGCGACGCCGGTGGGACCCCCGCTGGTCCCAGCACCTTACGCGCGTCCCGGGGCCCGGCGCCCCTCAGGCACCCCGGGCCGGGTCCCAGGACACCCTCCGCGCGCCCCCAGCCGGGTCCCGGCACCCTCCGCGCGCCCAGGAGCCCGGCACCCACCGCGCGCCCCCGGCTGGGTCCCAGGACGCCCCGCGCGCCCGAGCCGCGTCCCAGGACCTCTCGCGCGCCCGTCCCGCCCGGGACCCTCGGCTCCGCGCGCGCACCGGGCTGCGATGGGCAAAGCCCGCGCCGTCCGCCTGCCCTCAGTCCCGCGCTGCCCGCCCCGCTCACTTGACGAGTAGCGCGGATCCGGGTTGGCGCCGTACCAGCCGGTGGCCGCGGCGGCCGCACCGCCCCGCATGCCGTCCGTGTAGGCGGGCAGCTCGCCCACGTTGCCCAGGCCGCCGTTGCAGTAGCCGCCCATGGCGCCGTGCGAGAACTGCGAGACGCCCGGCGGCATGTGGTAGGTGGCGGCTGCGGCCGCCGCCGCGGCTGCCGCCGCCGCCGCCGCCGCCGCGTTGTGGCCCGCCATGGCGTGGGGCGGCTGCATGCCCGCCACCGCCGCCGCCTGCGAGGAGGGGCCGAGCGGCGGCGCACGGTAGGCGGCCGCGGCCCCCAGGGGCGCCCCCAGGCCGGGCGGCGCGCCGTCCATGGCGCCGCCGAACTTCTTGTAGGTCTCCTCGATGGGGCTCAGGATGTCGGACACGGAGAAGGGCGTCGTGTGCTTGGGGCTCAACGACATGGCTCGGCGAACGGCCAGATAGGGGGGCCCGGGGCGGGCGCAGGCGGGACGCGGCGGCCGCTCGTCGCCGCCACCCCGGCTGCGGCGGCAGCGCCTGTGACGAGGAGTCGGCGGCGCGGCGAGCCCTCGAGCCGCTGGATCTGGGGTTTATTTTAGTCCGCCGCCAGGTTTACGACAGACTCGAGGGGCGGAGCAACATCCCAAACGAGCAAACAATGGTCATTGACATCTTTTTCTCTACCCCCACCCCCACCCCCGTAATGGAGGCAAAAAAGGTAAAGGGGGCAGTTGGGTGTTTCTTGAGAAGATCACACCCCTCTGCTTTCTCCATCCTTCCCGCCTCCATCCCCAGCAGTTACCCCAGCCCTCAAGCACCAGAAATTAGAAACTCCGAGGTCGGCGTCGGGGCTTGACGTCAAGAACTCAACGCTTCTTTCCTACCAGACCGGAGTTTCCCTAAAGAGACTTTGTAGCAAAGTCCACTATATTTGGGCATCGGGAATGGGTGCTGAGCTGCAGGGGTTATGCAGGGCTCACCTGGTCCTCTACAGCGACCAGCGCCTCATTCGCTCCATCATCTGAAGTGTTGAAAAAAAAGAAAGAAAGAAAGAGAAGGAAAGACAGAAAAAAGAAAAGGCTCTTGGGTCCCACCGTAAAAGCGCATAAAGAGATGAGGTACAATGACCATCATCTGCCATTGCAGGACTTCTAATTTATGCATCTTATAGACCCTTAAGCATCATTTTGTGCGCAGCCAAACGGGCACTTCCAAATTAGTTCAAAGTGTCCAAATCCAAAGAAGAGAGAAAACATGCACACAGAGATACCCACAAATACACTGATGCTAACTTGTAAGTATTCTGTTTTTAATCTGTGGGGATGGAGGTTGGATAAGGGAAAGAGGGTACATTTTTATTTGTTAGAAGGTTTCATGTTCACTTTACACTAGTAAAGTTCTCCACAATTTTCTTTCCGTTGCTGCTGCTCTTTTCCTCTCTTCTTCGCTCCCTCCTTCCCCCTTTTTTTTCTCTCTTTCCGCCTCATTTCTCTGTCTCAAGTAAATATTCAATTTAGGATTTATTCTCCTATCACTGCCATGATCAAAAAGAGAGAGAGAGAGAGAGAGAGAGAGAGAGAGAGAGAGAGAGAAAAGAAAAAAGCCCAAAACCTAAGTATTTCTAGCTGTTTAAAATGGATCTTTTTGTTGTTGTCAGAAAATATGTAATTTGTTTAAGGAATATGAAATGGATGCAGAAACCATGTAAAAAAGATAGTTTGTCTTGAAAAATAGAAAACCATAGATAACTGATTTTTTTTAAAAAAACTGTCATTTCTTAATTTTCAAATTTACCTGCAGAGCAAAGAACTTAGACATTGTGAACTCTCTACCAAATGCTGAACATGACAAAACAAAAGAAGTGTGCAAAGCACAGTGAATAAATGTTGAAAACAATCTTGCAGTTAAAAAAATGAAAATGGGGAAATGAGAATACAGTTTTTAAGTTTTCCTGCATACTGGTGGGTTAGGAAAAAGAACAAGGGGTATGCTTTCTTAAGCGAAATTTTATTGTTCAAAAAGAAGAAGAAAAGAATGTGTGAAAAACGTTCTAGGTTAACTTAGCAGTACCTGTCTTGAAGACAAGAACAGTGTTACCTATTCCTTTTCCTGTTTGGTTTTAACCCTTTGGTGGGAATGTCTTCCAGAGTTTTGCTCTTACTGTTTTAATCATTGTTTTGTTCATTTCAACCAGTTTTGCAAAGAATGTGTTCTCTCTGGGGGTGAGGGGGTGGGAAGGGACCAGTATGGTCATCTGTGAGAACAAAGTATCAACCAGGCAAGTGTGTAGAGGAGTATTTTGAAATGCTAAAGGAACAAAAGGCAAAGTTACATGAATTGTTTGTAGTTGTCAGTTAATTGATTTAGCAAGGTTAGTATTGCTACAATTTTAACATGATACTACTTTTACAGGTCTGTGCTGAACTTGAAACACTTGGGCTAGGTCTTCATCTTCACCTGCAACTGGAAGAGCCTATTAATTTTTTAAAAATTGGTGGCACACAAAGAAGCATTTATATATGTACTTAGGTGATTGTTGGAACCCTGAAACTGCAGTTTGGCTTTAAATTTTGTTTTAATTAAAATTGAATTGTTTCCTTGTAGTAGTTTGAAACAAAAGAAAGTAGAAATACATTTCAAACTTTTATCAGAGACAACAAGGTAAGCAAAAATCATTGTGTGATGGCATCTATGGATAAAAAAAGTCCATGTGAACCATTATATTTCATTTTTCAAGTTCAAACATGTCTCAGAAATGAAACCTGTGGTCATAATGTTCATGTTAATTAGTTACCCAAATTGAAAAATGTTTATAATTACATTTTTCCAGTTATTATTTAGTCTGTTTTCAGGTTATACATTTCATCTAGTGTAATTTGTTTTATAGAACTACAGGATAGCATTTCCCATGAAGTGGCTATACTGCAAGTTGTTGCTTATTTTGTTTTTCAGCTGTATTGAGTCCTGCTACAGGTTCATTTACATATGGAAGGATCCCGTTTTTAAATAAAAAGTACTTTATCATATCTGGAGGCTCTCTGCAGAGAGTCACTTACTGGCTGCTGGAGAGCTTGATACCCTGAATGTTACTCTTTCACTGGAGGTCAGTAGTTAAGAAAAAAAAAAAAAATCACAATCTTTATCAATTATTTGTGCCTCATTCTAGAAATGACATACTTTCATGCTGGAAACACTGTTTGGATATGTGCAGATGATGTCTAGAGGATGTATATGTACATTTATATACAGACACAAATTAAAACAGTCCACTTGATATTCCATTAAAGCTTTTCATCAAATTCACTTCATCAGATTGTTGTCTGTCCCAATTATGTATGGAAATTTATACTCCGTAGTTTCTTAAATATTATCGACTAAATTGGATTTCATAGGAAATGTATTTTTAAAGAAAGTTTTTTGTTGAGTTTGCTTTCCTTAAAAACAATGCTGGCAGGCTGGGGAGGGGTGGGGTGAGGAGAGAAGCAAATACCACTAAAGGGAATACAGTGAAAAGAGATGGCCCTCCTACTCTTCTCCTCTCAGTTTCCCTTTTTCAGAAGCTGTTTTGTTTTTTTCCTTCCCTCTGCCCCCTGGGATAGTCTGTACAATTTGAAACATGACCATTTTACACCCTAGGTGTAACATGTTTTATATGGTTTGGTACCTTGCCTTTTTCATAGTTTAGGTTTTTGTAATTTTACACATCACATTTAGCACTGGAAACTTAAGAAATAAATGGGTTCTGGCAAAGATAGAAAATTTTCCTAGACAAAAAGTTTCAGTGGGATCTCTTGGCTTTGGACAAAAATGTGAAAAATGTGGTATTTATTGAGATTATCTGATGTGTTAGTTAACTTTAAGTCTAAAGATATTTTGCAAAAAAAAAAAAAAAAAATTCTGAAGTAGAAGCCTTTTCCAGATTTGGGATTTGCTGTTGTGAGAAGCTCAGAGAAAGGGGCCCCGAGAAAAGTTGAAAAACCTTCTGACATATCCAGCCAGTACTTAAAGGGAAATGTTTCTTTAAATCATCGCTTTTCTATCTAGCAAATAGATTTCTTATGTGTCCCAGATTTCCTAATAAAGACATACTATGTTTGAAAATATAACTCTCTGCTTGATATTCAAGATAGTAAGTGACTTTTAGAAATGAGACACTTGCTACATTTGTGATTGGTTTAAAATATTTGTGATATTATTTGATTGGTAAAATTCCCATTTTGTGGAAGTAACTTTAAAATACAGTAGAGAAGGAATAAAGAAACAAGTCAGAATAGTACTTTGAAGCAAAATTTGAGGTTATAAAGAGGAAACAAAATGTTATAGAAATAAAACACAAAAGTTTGAAAAAATTAAAAAAATTTGCTGGGATGCCTGCCTGGCTCAATCTGTGGAGTGTGGGACTCTTGATCTCAAGGTTGGAAGTTCAATCCTCATATTGGGTGTACAGATTACTTAAAAATAAAATCTTAAAAAATTTTTTTTTGCTGATTCTCATCAATTTCTGAAATTTGGTTCTTATTTCTTTTTAGTCATAAAGACCTTTTGTTTTAAATGTTCATTTCATTATCTTGAATCTCTTATGATAATATTACACTTGGATTAATGTGACTTTGTTATTTCTCTTTCCGTCTTCCAATGGGGTACAACAGAGGTAAGATTTCTGCAGTACTTGCATCCCTCTCTGCCCTACTTCCCTCTCTGAATCTTCAGTCCATCTCTCCATGGTACACTGAAGTACAGCTAGGGCCTAGGGCTGAGGAGAAATGTAAGGTCTCTTCTTGAGAGAACAAGGAGAGGCTAGAGAACTTGGTACCCTTACCTCATCTCTGCAATCATCCTTTCATATTTTCTCTACAAAATGCAAACTTTTTGCAATTTATCTCCTATTAAAAAATCTTGAGTTACTGTTTCCTAAGATTCAGGTACTTTTGAAAATAGTTTTCTGACCAATGAACACATTTTAAGTTGATGGCTATAAATACAATGTGAGAACAAATGGTAGGTATTAAAGATGATATTGTTGTTGAAATTATCATAATAATAAGGTCCAGTTGATTCCTGAAAAACAAAAACCAGAAGCCTACCTTTCTGGAGTCAAGCTGTAAAACTAGTTTTTACAGTCTCCATAGAGTATAACATTAGGCTACATCAGGAATGTAAATATATGAAAATTGACCAGTATGTCATAATTCTCTCACCCTGGGATTATGAGCTTGAGGTAGAAATTTAAATTTTTGTGTTTGGTTTTTTTTTTTTTTAAAGATTTTTTCTTTATTTATCTGACAGAGATCACACGTAGGCAGAGAGGCAGGCAGAGAGAGAGGAGGAAGCAGGCTCCCTGCAGAGCAGAGAGCCCAATGTGGGGCCCTGGGATCATGACCTGAGCGGAAGGCAGAGGCTCAACCCACTGAGCCACCCAGGTGCCCCAAATTTTTGTGTGTTTTAAAACATTTTTTTAGAGCAATAAAATACATGATAGTGAAAACAACGGCAGTTTTGAAATATATTTTTCCTTTCTTTCTTTTTTTTTTTTTTTTTTTTTAAGATTTTATTTATTTGACAGAGAGCACAAGCAGGGTAAACAGAAGGGAGAAACAGGCTTCCCCTGAGCAGGGAGCCGGAAGCTTGAGCAAAGGCAGCTGCTTAACCAACTGAGCCACCTAGGCACCCCCATTTTTTATTTCTGAATAACAAGTTTACTTCTGTGCCTTGCTTACCTAGGAAATTTAAGACATTTTAGAATAGGGACACCTGGGTGGCTCAGTTGGTTAAATGGCTGCTTTCAGCTCAGGACATGATCCCAGTATCCTGGGATTGAATCCCACCTCAGGCTCCTTGCTCCGCAGGGAGTCTGCTTCTCCCTCTGCCTCTAGCTTGCCACTCTAAATCTGCCTGTGCTCGCTCTCTGTCTCTCTCTCTAACAAATAAATTTTAAAAAAAAAAAGACTTTTTAGAATATAACATTTCCATTGAACAGTATCTTTGACATATTTTTACATATTTTGGAAGGTCATTAAATAGCTTTTTTATAAGAAAAAATGATCCTTTGAATTTTAGGCAAAACATATTTCTATTATTTTGTGGAAAGAGCTAGTCATTCTAAAGGTTTAACCATATCTCTGCCTATACCTGACTAGAGGGCATACGTATAGCTTTTTAAAAAATACAGATTTTTGTAACTTTTTTCTCATATACCCTCAATTTTTCCATAAGGGACTCAGTGAATTTAATGTAAAATCTCTTTCTCTCAGCAAGTCCCATTAAAGATGTGTATCACCTTACATTTACAAATTGAATTGTAATTATCAAGGAAGGTAAGAGTCTTTACACCTAACTTGGGTATAATTGGGTTATTTGTTGCCATCGCTTGAAGGAGAAATTCTCATTTTTGACATTTTAATAAATTATGTGTTACATTTATTATTATTAGAGTTTTACTATATACATTTTGGAAGAAGTAACTATGATGATAATATAAATTTAGAATAATTTGCCCAACTTTATCCTTTTTTGTCCTGTGTACCAGTAATGTTGATGACATATTTGCAGATACTTGTATATATCTCTCTGCATTCTAGGTTGAGAACTGTGTTTGAAGCAATAGGCTAGTGTTCACCTCAAATCAGTAGGAGTTTTGGTAGATTTTATTTTTTAACTTATTTTTATTTTTTAAAGACTTTACCCACTTATTAGGGAGAGATTGAGAGAACAAATGGGAAGAAGGGCAGAAGGAGAAGCAGACTCCTTGCAAAGCAGGGAGCTTGATGAGGACTCGATCCCAGCACTCCTGGATCATGACCTGAGCCAAAGGCAGACGCTTAACCTACTGAGCCACCCAGGCAACCCAGTTTTGGTAGATTTTAAACAACTTAATTATTGGTTCAGTAATTTGCTTTAAAATATATACATAATTTTATTAATCTACTTTAAATGACATAAAGATATTAAATGCCATAAAGAGAACAGAACAGATAAAAGTCTGAGAAGAACTGAATAATCTGTTTGTGAAGTAATCTACTAATGGCATCTGACTCTTCAGTAAACCTAATATTTATTAAGTTTTTGAAAACGGAAAACACCACTAAATTTTAGAAGGTAGTTTGATTTCCATGCAGGGAATGTCAACAGGTTAATACTGAAAAAGTGATTCAGGCTGGTTTTAAATTGAACTAGAAATAATGAAAATTTTAGAAAAATGCTATAAGCTACAAAGCTATTGAAATTTGGCCAAAAATGCCAAATAAGAATTGCTTAAGGGGGCGCCTGGGTGGCTCAGTGGTTTGGGCTGCTGCCTTCGGCTCGGGTCATGATCTCAGGGTCCTGGGATCGAGCCCCGCATCGGGCTCTCTGCTCCGCAGGAAGCCTGCTTCCCTCTCTCTCTGCCTGCCTCTCTGCCTACTTGTGATCTCTGTCAAATAAATAAATAAAAATCTTTAAAAAAAAAAAAGAATTGCTTAAGAAAATAAGTACCAGTTTGAATGAAAGGAACTTATCATTGGCATACAGGGTAATATAGAATTATCTAGTAGAAGAAATGTAAAACATTTGGAATAATCTCTTCCAAAATAAAAAGTGTATATATCCAATAAAATTTTTTTAAAAAAGGGTAACAACTAACTTAGCCATAAGAATAAATGGCAAACTTCAATGGGCAAAATACTTTAAAGTTACACAGTAAATGGGGTGTCTGGGTGGCTCAGTAAGTTAAGCCTCTGCTTTTGCCTCCGGTCATGAATCCAGTGTCCTGGGATCAGGCCCTCAGACCTGTGACAGGCTCTCTGCTTGGCAGGGAGCCTGCTTCTCCTGCTCCCCCTGCTTGTTCTCTCTCTCTTTCTCAAATAAATCTTAAAAAAAATAAAATTATACAGTAAAAAAAAAGTTTAAAATTGAACTTGCAGTTGTTTAAAGTTCACTTCTTAATGGGATAAATAAATATGAACTGTGAAGGGTATTTTAAGCCTGAATGTTGTACATAGTTGTCATTCTAGGAATTACATAATGAAATACTTTATTATTGTTTTAATTTGTGCTTTATTTCCTTACATTGAAGACATAAAATATTCTGAAAGATCTGAATGAAAACTTCCATATATGAAATTGTATTTTTCTATAAATAATCTGGTATGTGTGATGATTTCATCTGGACTTAATTCTCTGAAATGTAGTATTTCCTTAGAATAACCAGTGATAGTGCATATATGATTGAGCCACTATTGTGAACATAATTGATGGCAGACTGCCTTGATGCAGCTCTTATGAACAATTTGCTGAGATTCGAAGGGCGTTTGTAGAAATGGTAGTTTAGAAATTGCCTTCTAAAGACACTGGAGGATGGAAAAGAAGCCTGGGGTTTCTGGTGTCCTCTGAGATCATTCACATAAATCCCTGGTTTAGTAAGTCCAAGTGTTGTGTATGTGCTCTGCTCATGAAAAATATTTATGTGGCAAAAAGATTATTTGGTCATGGATCTTATTATATTTTTTTAAAGAATTTATTTGAGAGAGCGCAAGCAGAGTGTAAGGGCAGAGAGAAGGGGAAGCCGACTCCCTGCTGGGCAGGGAGCCCCATGTGGGGCTCTATCCCAGGACCCTGGGATCATGACCTGAGCCGAAGGCAAGACACTTAACTGACTGAGCCACCCAGATGCCCCAGTCATGGATTGTGTGTGTGTGTGTGTGTGTGTGTGTGTGTGTGTGTGTGTGTGATTTTATTTCTTTTCAGTGTTCCAGAATTCACTGTTTATGCACCACACCCAGTGCTCCATGCAATACATGCCCTCCTTAATACCCACCATCAGGCTCACTCAACCCCCCATCCCCTCCAAAACCCTCAGTCTGTTTCTCAGAGTCCACAGTCTCTCATGGTTCATCTTCTCTGATTTCCCCCAACTCACTTCTCCTCTCCATCTCCCAGTGTCCTCCTTATGCTCTACATGTAAGTGAAACCATATGATAATTGACTCTCTCTGCTTGACTTATTTCACTCAGCATAATCTCCTCCAGTCCCCTCCAATAGAAATGATGAATACCTAGTCATGGATCTTGAATGAACAAACTGGAGTATCTATACTATACCTGTTTGAAAAAGAATAATGGAGAATGTTCTGTATATTCAGTATTCCACATGGGGTTGCCTTTAACTTCTTGGTAGTAAGTTAACAAATGTAAATACAAAAATCAAACACTTTTCATACCAAGTACGTCTAATCATGAAGAGTCCTTAGCTTTCTTCTACACATAGATTGCTATATTTCTATGTGTTCAAGCAATAAGTTGTATCTCTCTTACATAGATATTTTTTAAAAGATTTTATTTATTTAAGATAGAGCAGGCTCCCCACTGAGCAGGGAACACAAGGTTCCATCCTAGGAATCTGGGACCATGACCTGAGTTGAAGGCAAATTCTTAACCAACTGAGCCACCCAGGTGCCCCTCTCTTACATAGATATTTTAACATAGAGACTCAGGATGAATTAATTATGTGATGCAATAGAGAAAAGCTTAATTATGTATTTATTCTTCCTCTACATTGATTCATTAAGGACATGAGGCAATTTATAAATATATTTTTGTGCTTTTAGCATTTAGTGAGAATCTGAACCTCGTGTAGTTGAAACTCACATGAAGCTTTCCAGTGATCAATTGAAAAAGCCAGTTCCCACCTTTTTTATTTTTAGGAAGAAAAAACCTGATTCCTCAGGGAAAGAGGCATTACCTAACACCTCACTTAGAAATTCCTCATGGAGGACATCACATGAGGAACACTGATTATAAAATACTTAATAGTTCTATAGCAGATGGAGTTATTCCTTAAGGTTGGCTCACTGTAGTGGCCATTCCTCAAAAATTTGAGACCCCAGCTGCAAATCAATTTAATTAAGGTAACTGAATGAAAGATGGAAGCAAAATAATATGATCCGGGTTTGTAGCCTTCTAATATTCCAGGAATGAATTCCATACTTTTCAAAGACTTCCTAAAAACCACAATAGTGTTCAACTGTTTGATATTAGAACGTTCTTATACTGAGGCTAACTAAGTTACTGTGATTTATAAGAATTGTATCTAATTCAGTCCTTTCATGCTAAATTGTAAGTCTAGCCTTTTTCTATAATTTTCTATAAAGCCCTCTAAATATAAGAAGATATATTATTACCATATTTTCTTATGTTTTCTCCTTTTCATACAAAAGCCCCCAGAACAAACAAATCTGAAATGAACATGGACAATTATATTAACCAATAATTTGTTAAGTGATTACTAAATGCTTAAGAATGTCTTGAATGCTATAGAAAATTGGAAAGAGAGCCCCTCTTTTTTTTAAATTAACATATAATCTATCATTTGCTTCAGAGGTCCAGGTCTGTAAATCATCAGTCTTAATTCACAGCACATGCCCTCCCCAGTGTCCATCACCCCTCCACCCCATCCCTCCCACCCTCCTCTGCTCCAGCAATCCTCAGTTTATTTTCTGAGAGTAAGAGTCTCTTATGGTTTGTCTCCCTCCCAGATCTCATCTTGTTTCATTTTTTCCCTCCCTTCTCCCTATGACTCCCCGCCCTGCCTCTCAAGAGAACCTCCCTTATATCAGAGCAGAAACTTGGCGTACATTTCTTGATCTTGAAACAGTTACTTTTATATGTATATATGCATCACTTTATTATTTTAAATTATGTTTATGTTTTTATGTTTGTGTATGTGTATGAATATATGTATGTATATATGTATGTATGAGAATACAGGCCAAGTTCTAAACAGTTGATTTACTAATGAGCTTTTTAGTGTATAGCCCATTTGTAAGGTGAAGAATAAGGCTAATATCCTAAATTATGAACATTTATTAATGTTGCTAATGTGTGAGGCAAGTTCATGAACTTTCAGTGTTTATTTCATTTAATAGTTATAATAGAAGAGAACTTAAAGTATGATTGACATTGCAGTGAATTCAAGTGAAAAATATTTTGAAAAGGAGTGGGGAAAGAGATCTCAAAAAAAATTCTTTATAATGCTTTCCTGCCTCTTTGCAAGGTTGATCATGGATCAGAATTTATGCAGTGTTTGAGTAGCTATTGTTAATGAGACTATTATTACACAGTCACACTATTTTGATGGCTATCTAGAGAAAGTTTATAAACTTACTATTCAACTTGATGTTTGTTTTGTATACATTTTCTTTATAAGG